>NW_011495026.1:2920243-2943671 GCF_000754665.1 Bison bison bison | reverse complement strand
CTGCCCAGCCCCCGCTTGCTAATGGCGTGTGCAGGCGTCTGCGCTGCTTCTCCGCTGGGGGAGTTACCATAGGGCTCGTAATCTGTGAGTTTTAATTGTTTATTTATTTTTCCTCCCTGTTATGTTGCCCTCTGTGCTTCCAAGGCTCTGCACAGATTTGGCAGTGAGAAGGTTTCCTGGTATTTGGAAACTTCTCTCTTTTTAAGACTCCCTTCCCGGGACGGAACTCCGTCCCTCCCTCTTTTGTCTCTTTTTTTGTCTTTTATATTTTTCCCTACCTCCTTTCGAGGACTTGGGTTGCTTTTCTGGGTGCCTGATGTCCTCTGCCGGCATTCAGAAGTTGTTTTGTGGAATTTACTCAGCGTTTAAATGTTCTTTTGATGAATTTGTGGGGGAGAAAGTGTTCTCCCCGTCCTACTCCTCCGCCATCTTAGCTCCTCCCCCCCTATTATTTCTGCTTTTGTTGCACTTTTCCAAGGCAATTAGAACTCTACACATAGTTAGGTATTTACATTAGATACAATTCTTATAAAAATTCCTAATTCTGACCCAGTCTTTTTTTGAAGTTACCTCTTATGTAGTAGGGACTTCCCCAGTGGGTCAGTGATAAAGAACCTGCCTGCAATGCAGATGTAGGAGATGTGGGTTCCATCCCTGGATCAGGAAGATCCCCTGGAAGAAGGCATGGTAACCCACTGCAGTTTTCTTCCTGGGAAAATCCCATGGACAGAGGAGCTTGGCAGACTACAGTCCATGGGGTGTTCAGTCACGACTGAAGTGATTGAGTGGCAGCAGCAGCGTATGTAGTAGAGCTTGCACTTATATTGAAAATAATTTCCACGAGTCAGTACTTAGATGTTTCAAAACAAAACTAGTCTTAGTAAAATGTGAAAGTTTAAATTGCTCAGAAAGCAGGGCAGAGAATTATACAATGGTGGCAGAGTCCTGGTGCTTCTCTACAAGAAAAATTCCTTTGAGGAAAAAGGAGACAATTCTTAAATAGAGTAATACAGGCAAGGAAATACTTTCTAAGGTTTTTTTCTCTAAGAATCTATTATTGAGAGCAGAAAAGCTCAAAGCAATCAATTTTTTCTTAAAAAAGAACGGCCAAACTCTAAGATTAATTGAGTGGTGCTTAATTAATACATGTGCTTGTACTTTCAGAAGGCCCCTGGAAAGTTTAAGTTCTGTCAGATTTAAACCTAATACATTGGGGGAACTAATCAAGTAAATATGTCTTTCATCCTTGTCTTAGTCTTTTGGGGCTGCTCTAATAAAAAACCCACAGACTAGGTAGTTTATAAACAGCAGAAATTTATGCCTCACAATTTATAGATTGGAAGTCCAAGATTAGGGTGCTGGTTGGTTTCTGATAAAGGCCCTCCTCTGGGTTATAAACTGCTGATTTCTCTCTGTGTCCTCACTGGGTGAAAGGATGGGCTAGCTGTTTGGTACCTCTTTCAAAATACACTAATCCTAGTCATGAATAAAGCATAAATCCACCTTTATGAATAAGACTGTATATCTATTTAGTTAGTTTCCTAGTGTCAAAGAACTGTCTTAAGTTTGTACACTTTAGTATTTTTGAAAAAAGAGTAATAAAAATTATACAGTTCTTTAAATTCTGGAAAGGATGTGGAGAAAAGGGGACCCTCTTGCACTGTTGGTGGGAATGTAAATTTATACGGCCACTATGGAGACAGTAAGAAGATTCTTTAAAACACTAGGGATAAAACTGCCATATGACGCAGCAGTCTTACTACTGGGCATGTGCTGTGTGTGTGTGTGCTAAGTCGCTTCATGTCTGACTCTTTGTGACCCTATAGACTGTAGCCTGCCAGGCTCTTCTGTCCATGGGGTTTTCCAGGCAATACTGAAATGGGTTGCCAAGCCCTTCTCCAGGGGATCTTCTTGACCCGAGGATTGAACTCGCATCTCTTGCATCTCCTGCATTGGCAGGCAGGTTCTTTACTGCTAGTGCCTTGTGGGAAGCACCACACATGCCATGAGAAAACCATAATTCAAAAAAAAAACACATGTACCACAATGTTAATTACAGCACTATTTACAATAACCAGGACATGAAAGCAACCTAAATGTCCATCAGCAGATGAATGGATAAAGTTGTGGTACATATATACAATGGAATATTACTTAGCCATAAAAAAGAAATGAATTTGAGTCAGTTGACCTGAAATGGACAAACCCACAGCTTGTAATACAAAGTGAAGTAAGTCAGAAAGAGAAAAACAAACATCATATATTAATGTATATGAAATCTAGGGCACTTCCCTGGTGGCTCAGTGGTAAAGAACCCACCTGCCAATGCAGGACACATGGGTCCAATCCACAGGTCAGGAAGATCCCCTGGAGAAGGAAATGGAAACCACTCCAGTATTCCTGCCTGAGAAATTCCATGGACAGAGGAGCCTGGCCGACTAAGTCCGTGGGGTCGCAAAAGAGCTGGATATGACTTAGCAACTAAAACAACAACAAATGTAATCTAGAAAATGGTACTAATGAACCTATTTGCAGGGCAGGAATAGAGATGCAGACATAGAGAACAGACTTGTGGGTTGAGATGGGGATGGAGAGGGTGGGACGAACAGAGAGTATCATTGACATACATACACTGCCATGTGTAAAATAGCTAGCTGGTGGGAAGTTGCTCTATAACACAGGGAGCTTGGCCTGGTGCTCTTTGATGACCTAGAGGGGTGGGACTAGGGGGAGGTGGTGGGAGGCAGGCTCCAAAGTGAGGGGATATCTGTATACTTACAGCTGATTTGTGTTGTTGTACGGCAGAAACCAACACAACATTGTAAAGCAATTATCCTCCAATTAAAAATAAAAAGATTCACATTTAAAATAATACTGCTACACCAAAGCACTTGAAAAAGAGAACAATTGAAAGAAAAAAATAAAGAATAAAGAGACAGATATCATGTATCAGGAACCTAGAATAATAAGTATAGTTGGATGTTATGTTTATTACTGACTCCCCTAGGATTTTCTCTCTCCCCCTAAAAGTGAAGGAATGGAGGCATTAATAGAAACAGAGAGCCTGGGGAGTCTAGAGCAATGGCTACATAATGTACTTCTTATAAAGCCTCTTATATGTAGTGGGTCTCTCAAGTCAACATTTGGCAACTATTATCTTCAGTTTCCATGAACTGAGGAGCCTGGCAGGTTACAGTCCATGCGGTCACAGAGTCAGACATGACTGAGTAATCAACACGCACATGCACACATCTTCAATTTGTTTGTGACTTCTCTTAGAACTTGATGAGTTGAACTTCTGGGCTTCTGATAAACGCAATAGCTACCCAAAGTGCAGGAAGGAGATTTACAGTCAAGTATGAGAATTTAGATTTATATTTTTGTCTTGAGGTATTTCTTCTCATAAGAGGATCCATAGAGTAAGTGAGGTAGAATATATATTAAAAGAAAAACTGAATCTTGTCAAACACTTATGGAGTATTTGGGTTTTTGTCATATAGTATAGAATAAATAACAATATTTTTCACTACTGTACCCATGTTACTAATTTGTGTTTTAACCACAAAACTACTGCAATAAAAATTTAAGCCTAATGGATGAGTAAAACTAATTGAATGATTTCACTACTGCAAAATATATCCCAAACAACTAAATGATTTTGCTTGTTGATTGGGCTTATTTTGAAATTTTTAAAGGAATTACACAATTTTAATTTTAAGCTTAAACACCAATAAATATTTGTTGAATAAATAAATTAATTAATTAAAGTAAGGGTAAAATGTCAGGATCAGCTTAAGTTTTTAAATTAATATGCTTATTGTAAACACCCAAACAATACAAAGGTATATGAGGGAACAATTCTTAGTTTCCCCTTCTATAATGCCTCTATCCTATCTATCTTCCTGAAAAAAAAAAACAAAAAACAAAAAACCAATGTTAACATTTTGTGGGTATCCTGATATTTTTCCTTTTTTAAAAAATATATATGTGTATCTACACATGGACATATCGGGTTGGCCAAAATGTCCATGTGGATTTTCCTTTAATATTGTATGGAAAAAACTGAACAAACTTTTTGGCCAACCCAATATATGCATCGGTTCAGTTCAGTCCAGGGGCTCAGTCGTTCCAACTCTTTGCCACCCCATGGATTGCAGCACGCCAGGCCTTCCTGTCCATCACCAACTCCCAGAGTTTACTCAAACTCATGTCCATTGAGTTGGTGATGCCACCCAATCATCTCATCCTCTGTTGTCCCCTTCTCCTCCTGCCCTCAATCTTTCCCAGCATCAGGCTCTTTTCAAATGAGACAGTTCTTCACATCAGGTGGCCAAAGTATTGGAGTTTCAGCTTCAGCATCAGTCCTTCCATTGACTATTCAGGACTAATTTCCTTTAGGATGGATCGGTTGGATCTCCTTGCAGTCCAAGGGACTCTCAAGAGTCTTCTCCAACACCACAATTCAAAAGTATCGATTCTTCGGCACTCAGCTTTCTTTATAGTCCAACTCTCACATCCACACATTACTACTGGAAAAGCCAAAGCCTTGACTAGATGGACCTTTGTTGGCAAAGTGACGTCTCTGCTTTTTAATATGCTATCTAGGTTGGTCATAACTTTCCTTGCAAGGAGTAAGAGTCTTTTAATTTCATGGCTGCAGTCACCATCTGCAATGAATTTGGAGCCCCCCAAAATAAAGTCTGTCACCTTTTCCACTGTTCCCCATCTATTTGCCAGGAAGTGATGGGACCAGATGCCATGATCTTCGTTTTCTGAATGTTGAGCTTTAAGCCAACTTTTTCACTCTCCTCTTTCACTTTCATCAGGAGGCTCTTTAGTTCTTCTCTGCTTTTTGCCATAAGGGTGGTGTCATCTGCGTATCTGAGGTTATTGATATTTCTCCTGGCAATCTTGATTCCAGCTTGTGCTTCATCCAGCCCAGCGTTTCTCATGGTGTACTCTGCATATAAGTTAAGTAAGCAGAGTGACAATATACAGCCTTGGCATACTCCTTTTCCTATTTGGAACCAGTCTGTTGTTCCATGTCCAGTTCTAACTGTTGCTTCCTGATCTGCATACATAAATGAAAATACATACAAATTTATAGAGGTTTTTCTTTATATCATAATGAGATTATATTATAAATATTGGCCTACAACTTGCTTTTTTTTCTACTTATTTATATATCAGATTTTCAGGTCAGTACAAAACCACTCCTCTCTAACAACTGCAGAATCATCTATCATGACTTATTATACTTAACCAGTACTTTGTTTATAGCCATTCAGGTTGTTTCTAGTCATTTTGATGTTCCTAACATCATGAGAAACGCTGGACTGGAAGAAACACAAGCTGGAATCAAGATTTCTGGGAGAAATATCAATAACCTCAGATATGCAGATGACACCACCCTTATGGCAGAAAGTGAAGAGGAACTCAAAAGCCTCTTGATGAAAGTGAAAGTGGAGAGTGAAAAAGTTGGCTTAAAGCTCAACATTCAGAAAACGAAGATCATGGCGTCTGGTTCCACCACGTCATGGGAAATAGATGGGGAAACAGTGGAAACAGTGTCAGACTTTATTTTTGGGGGCTCCAAAATCACTGCAGATGGTGACTGCAGCCATGAAATTAAAAGACGCTTACTCCTTGGAAGGAAAGTTATGACCAACCTAGATAGCATATTCAAAAGCAGAGACATTACTTTGCCAACAAAGGTCCGTCTAGTCAAGGCTATGGTTTTTCCTGTGGTGATATATGGATGTGAGAGTTGGACTGTGAAGAAGGCTGAGTGCCAAAGAACTGATGGTTTTGAACTGTGGTGTTGGAGAAGACTCCTGAGAGTCCCTTGGACTGCAAGGAGATCCAACCAGTCCATTCTGAAGGAGATCAGCCCTGGGGTTTCTTTGGAAGGAATGATGCTAAGGCTGAAACTCCAGTACTTTGGCCACCTCATGTGAAGAGTTGACTCATTGGAAAAGACTCTGATGCTGGGAGGGATTGGGGGCAGGAGGAGAAGGAGACGACAGAGGATGAGATGGCTGGATGGCATCACTGACTCGATGGATGTGAGTCTGAGTGAACTCCGGGAGTTTGTGATGGACAGGGAGGCCTGGCGTGCTGCGATTCATGGGGTTGCAAAAAGTTGGACACGACTGAGTGACTGAACTGAACTGAACTGAACAATGCTGCAGGAAATATTTTCCTACGTGCATCTTTTTGTATTTGTGATTTTTTCCATACGACGGTTTTCTAGAAATAGAATTACTGAGTCAAAGGCTGTGCACATTTAATATTTTAGCAAAAACTGTCAGATACTTTACAAAAAGAAACAGTTCAGACTCCTATCACCACTGCATGAGATTGCCTGGGTTCCACATCCTCCTTAGCACTGGAAATACCTGTCTTATTTGTTTGCAACAATAATTGGTGATAAAAAATCTGGTTATTTTACTTTTGTATTTTTCTTGTTATTGTCAGGTTGAGCATTTGTGTCTCTGTAAATTGAATTTCTTCTTCTTACATTGCCCTTTGATTTTGTTTTTCCCATTTTTCTATGCAAGATTTGTTTTGCTTATTACTCAGTAGAAGCATTTTGCATTATAGGAATAGAAGTATTTGTCAGCCAAGAATTTTTTGGAGTTTTTTTTTTTTTTTTTAGAATATAGTTTTTTCCTTGACCTTCTTTATGGTGTTTTATAGCAAGCTGAATTCTTTTTGTTTTACTACTTAAAAAAATTAATTATCTTCTTTGTGACTTCTGGGTTCCCTTTATTGCTTAAGAATTTCCATACCTTGAAGTTTTATAAATAATCTCCTATTTTAAAATATTTTTCACAGTTTTTTTTCAGGCTTAGGTTATAAACCCATCTGAAATTTGTTTTTATATGAAGTGAAAGTCTGTCTTTAATTTTTTCCATTTATGTACACAATTATACAAATACCCTCTTTTCCAACAGATTGAAGTGCTTCTTTTATCATATATCATTATTATGTATACTTGAATCTGTTTTGGATTTTCTCTTCTGTTTAATTTATCTATTTGGCTCTTTCTATGCCAATATTATACTGATTTCATTGTGAGTGCTCTGTCATGTCTGACTTTTTGCAACTCCATGTACTGTAGCCCGCTAGGATCCTCTGTCCATGGAATTTCTGAGGCCAGAATACTGGAGTGGGTTACCATTTCCTTCTCCAGGGGATCTTCACCCAGAGAGCAAACCTGTGTCTCCTACATCTCCTGCATTGCAGGCAGATTCTTTACCCCTGAGCCTCTTGGGAAGTCCATACTGATTTCGTCAGTGTAGTTTAATTATTTAAATGTTTTGTAGGTACAATTTCACTATTCTTTTCTCCCTCTCACCCCCAAGTATCATGGCAACAATCACATATTGATTCTTCTTTCTGAACTTTTAAAATATTTTTCCAGTTCTTCAAGAAACTCCTTGGTAATTGAATTGAATTTATGTAATTGTTGGGGGAAATTATTATTATGCTACAGTTTGTCCCTCTCTTCCTTTCTTCAGCTTTGAGAGGATAATTTGTTCCTGAAACATCCTTTGAGGATGAGTTCTCCTAAATCTAAAATGTGATTTCCACAGAAAACTTTGATGCTTCATCATTTCACTGACAGAGCATTCTTGATTTTATGTAATTGAACTGTTAAGGCAAAAACACAACAATAAAGATAAAGGAATAAAGCGATGCAAACAACGCAGAAGATCATCGCCAGTGTAACTAAGAGGTTGTGAGCACTTGCAGGAAAGATTGAGAGGCATCGTGGGCCAACCACATCATTGCCACGTGCCATAAGCAGAGGTTGCAGCACATTGCTGCTCATCTCCAGGTGCTTGACTGCTACTGAGGATAGAACCCAAGTGCATTCACATGATTGCCAAGAGATTCCTCATTTGCTGAAATAGGGTGTAAGATGAAATAACTCACAAAGTCACATTCCTTTTTTTTTTTTTGGTTTATTTTTCAGTTGGAAGAAAATTGCTTTACCATGTTGTGTTGGTTTCTGCCCTACAATAATGCAAATCAGCCGCAATTATACATATATCCCTTCCCTGTTGAGCCTCCCTTCCCTCCTCCATCCCACATTCTTGTAACTTGAATAGGCTTTCCATGAACATGGTAGACCTCTATAAACCTTTTCAGCGTTCTTTGTGTTTCCTCATCCAACACCCAATACAATTAAATAAATGTTTACTAATATTGATCCACTCAGGATAAAAAGTTAAATAAATTGATTTCTAGAAAACTGGCAGGTTTTTGTTTTTGTTTTTTTTTGCTTATTCAATTTCTCTTGCACTAGCCATAAGGTAGGAGATAGTGTTCCTGAACTCACATTTGTTTTTGGCACTGTCAGCTGTTCTCCAGACTTTCCATTAATTTATTACATGTTCATGATTGCATCTGACTTCTATTTGGTATGCTATCCCCACCGGGATTTCTTGGTTTCTAAGCAGACTTCATGCACAGACACAGCTTCAGGATGTGGGCAACTCAATGAAGTGCCCATTAAGGTAAGAGCAAATATGAGAGGTTCCAGGGTTCCAGGTGGGTGTTCATTATAATTTTAATGACCTTCAGAGGTATCACTCAAGTAGGCAGAATTCTGATTGGCGGTCTGAGTGAACTATATAGAAGAAAGTACTAGTCAAAAACGAACAGTTGGGAAATACACAGATACATAGGTAATTTTAATTCAGTAGGACAGAAGTCACTGAAAAGTGAGCATTGAGTGCCATAGGCATGTAAAGAAGGCATCCAACTAGTTATTTTGTGAGTCAAGACAGGATCAGAAGAATTCTGGTGAGGGTCAAATAAGCTAAAGGGAACAGGCGGGAAATGAACTTCAAGATGGTTTAAAGACAAAATACATTCCAAAGGGCTATGGATATTTAGACCTTCAAAGATTATTTAGTGGAGACTGTTAGCTCCTGCCTCCTTTTCTGCTTTGTCTGTACTAATTTCCATTTTAAGACTGCAGCTGACGCCTCCTAACCAGGTTAGCAGAAAAGATGCAGTCTGTTCCAGTTGCTGTGGGTAAAAAGGGGCAATGAGGTCATAGAGTGGCTATGGAATGACTTGGTTATGATCCGTCAGCTTCATTGCTGATCTGGACAGGGATGTTAACCGTGGTGCCACCTGCTAGAGTCCAACTCTTACCCAGGTAACCCCCTGTTCTGATAAAGCATTGTGCTTTCTCCCCTAGACTGAGCCTTCCTAGGTCTGGGCTGGTTCCCTTAAGTCTGTGCTAGTAGTAGAATGATTTAGCGTTAGGTTCCCGATGCTCCAACCGGCCAATCTTGAGAAAAAATACTTTCATTCTCTTTTGAAATTTTTATCTCATAATGCCATCAATTTAAATATGTGTATCAATTTATTTTGGTATATATTTATATTTGAGGCACAATTTTGAGAGCCTGAGAAGTTTGGGGAGAAGTCCCTTTCTACTCAGTAAAAATAAAAACTAATTTTTTATACCTCTTTTATGTTTATAAGCACTTTGTGTATATATTATCTTATTTCATCCTCCTAACAAGTCCATGAAATTATTGTATAAAAAACGACTAACATTATAGCCTATAGAAGGGGAAATGGCCTGAAAGGATAGTATAATGAATGAAAATTATTTTCTGGGTTGAATATTGCTTTTTTGGCATTAGTTTTGGGGCAAATTTAGGGTTTAGGGGGAATTTTTGTATCTTGTGGAAATATGTTACAAACCCTGAACATTAGCACATGCATTCATTGGGCACATTGGGGTGTGCCAATGTATCTTTCATAGACATATTTCTTATAGTTTAGATGGATAAAGCTGTTGATAAACAGGTTCTGTTATGCAGCTGATCCACTAAAATTTTCTTTTCTCATGCCTACTAAAATCAGCATTAAGATATCAATTTTCTTTCTATAATAATTAGGACAGCTGGTATATTAGAATTATGGGTATTTGCCTCTTCTTGTGTCTTGTGCTTAATGGGATGGAGGCTACTTATCAGACTAGGACAAGGACTGGTCCCTTCCTTTATTCAACATGGGTCCATTTACAGAAGGCAGTGAACTTGGCAGCTCTGCTGGAAGAGCTGTTTTCTGGGCAGATGACAGCCAAGGGCCTGATTACATTTTAGACTAATTTACAGTGAAGGGAACTGCCTTTTCCATTCCTTTGGTCTAATCTAAAGACAATGGACAGAAAAAATGTATAGACCTTAATTAAGAATTGCTCATTTTCCTGGTCTGGGTGGTGTAGACCATTTTATTTATAAAGTAAATTTGATGATGTCTATGGCAAACCAAGCTTGTATTTTTCAAATACCAAGCTTGTAGTTTTCAAATTTATGAGCCATCAGTCTTTTCTTCTTCAAAAAGTTCAAAGTCTTCTGGTAAATTTAATTGGTCTCCCTTTTGAGTATTCTGTGCACAGTGGGATCACTGCCTCCCATTTGTCTGTTACCTATTATATACTGTATGTGCTGAAATGACATCTTCTACCTAGTTTTCCCTGGTTTGTTTTTCGAGTCAAGGCCTCTTTTCTATCAAGGAATCTTTAATTGGCTGACTCATTCTGTTGATATTTTCCTTATGATTGTTAATTTTTTATCCTTAATATTTTCAAGAAAACTGAGTCCATTGTTAGACATTTTTTTCAGTATTAAAAAACTATTAGTATTGTACTACTCTCCGGAGAAGGCAATGGCACCCCACTCCAGTACTCTTGCCTGGAAAGTCCCAGGGACAGAGGAGCCTGGTGGGCTGCAGTCCATGGGATTGCGAAGAGTTGGACACGACTGAGCTACTTCCCTTTCGCGTTTCACTTTCATGCATTGGAGAAGGAAATGGCAACCCACTCCAGTGTTCTTGCCTGGAGAATCCCATGGACGGAGAAGCCTGGTGGGCCACGGTCTATGGGGCCGCACAGAGTCGGACACGACGGAAGCGACTTAGCAGCAGCAGCAGCAGTACTACTCTCGCATTTATTTGCACAGTGACTGTGGCTTCGTTTCCATAGAGAAGTCTGCTTGGGAACTATCTTTCCTTCCTCCAAAGGTGTAGCAGTTTGCTTCAAAACAATGACAGTTGTCCCAAGGATTGGAAATGTTATTTTAGAAGTTTTATAAGTCGTCATCAACAAATAACCTTTAGTGACATGTTTATTATATTTATTTCAGTTCAACAAGCATTTAAAGATTGTCTATAGTGACATACATTTTGCTAGGAACTAAGGTTATAGATAAATAAGACACTGTCTCTTTTGTAAAAGATATTGCCATTCAAGAGGGGGAAAAGATAATGTAAATTCTGATCTGAAGCATGGACTATCTAGACTTCCCATGTTAAGAATTCCTTGACTATATACTAGAAGTCTATTCTTTTCTACGGGGCATTGAAGATACACCTTTTACCAGAATATCTAAGGATTAGTGCATGATCTTTTATTAAAAGATTAAAAGCGTGGTCAGATATCCATTAGTTTATCTTAAGTGTGGACATGTATTGTTCAGATATCAAATGTCATCTATGAAATAAAGAGTTGTTCAGTTATTATTTTGTACATTTTTGACCAAACATAAATAATTAAAGTCAGAGGAGGCACTCTCTCTTTCCCAAGTTGGGCAGTCACATGCTGGCCTTCCCTGCACTGACGACTGTGATCAGAGTCTGTGCCTCGTCATTCATGACATTGAACCTCAATGCACTTGCTGTCTATTCCTGGCTGAGAAGTACCTTCAGTTTTCCCTGAATGCTATAAGAATTGTTTCCTTTTTCTTTACATGCCAGTGAAGGGGGCTTGTCTGGCAGTAACCATCATACAGGTAGAAGTTTACCAAATTTAAAATCCTTAGCACTGATCCCCAATCTCCCTGATTTAGATTTTTTTTTCTAGAAATCCACAAATTCCTGCCTCTAGCTTTTTTATTACGCTCTTTTATGGTCACTAGCAAATGGAATTTCAGTGTGTGCTATCTCCTTTAGAGAACTTGTTTACCAGAAAAGGATTTGAATTTACAGTAATTCAATATAATCAATGTAGACCAATTTACCATTAATTCTTTGGCCTGTTATAGCAATAAAGATATTCATGACAAAGTATTTTTCTATTATCTTTAACAGTATGGGAATTAAACATGTTATTTTAATGGGATTTCTTGTGAATTTGGCATTTTGCTAATGAAACTTGTTTTAAAGTGTGATTTTTTAGTTACAAATAACCAGTATATATTGTATCTGTGATCTAATACCATTGATAGCTGCAAATATTTTCAATTTCCAAAGGACTTTCTATTAAAGATGCTTTCAAATGCAATCACATTCAAAAACCCCAAGACTTTTTTCTAGGGCTGGAACAGCCTTCTAGTTTGGACTATTCTTGTCATCACAGTTTCCTGGAGATGGCAGCAAAGTACACAGAAGCAAAGGGACCAACCATACCACATAAACAAGCGGCAAGATTAATGGCGCTGTGCAGTTCTGGGGATGACTGACGAAATGCATCGGCCTCTTCTGCTCTCAAGTGACAGGGCAGGTAAATAGAGAGCTGGTGTATATATTAATCTGATTTTTAATTGTGTTGGAGAGCTTCCAAGAAATACCGTACAAACTGCTGGTTTTATTTTATTCCTCGCCTGTGGTCAAGTCAATGATTCTCTGGTCTCCCTGCTTGTTTGTTGCCCTTGTTTATTTTATGGTTAAAGTATTGAGAGATCCCCAGAACAAACATTTTTCGAAGTCTTTATTTTATGTACCAATCTACAACATTTGTTATCCTTACTTCATTTCCATATAGCTATTTCTAATCTTGTAGCACACTGCATTTCAATCCCTCTGGGTTGTCAGATTTTCAAATTCTGTAATGGGATGATTAACTGGCAAGGCGATGCACAGGCTAATAACAGATTGCAAAGGACATCATATTAGACATTGTAAAAGCCCCCTTTATTCCAAAGTATACATCCAATAATGCCCCAGCAGACATGAGTAATGAGCATTGTACCCAGAATAACAGGGACCCTATCGTTTTGGAATTTGTGCAGAAATGTTATTAAAATGAAAAAGAGAGTACTTCTTTCTACTGAATTGCAACTGTTAGTTTCAATGCTAAACTTGTTTGTCAAAATGTTGTTGCCTAGAATCGGTGAAAGCTTATATAAAACCAAAATATTTCATAAGTTGGTTGAATACTTTAAGAAATTTTGCTTTGGAAGAAGCTCAGTGAATTTTTTTTTGAATTTAAAGGTCTAATGCTTTTCAGCTGAAATGAATAGCTATCTTTTGAAAGTATCTTTGAAGTAAGTTTTACTTATGAGAAAAATAAAAGAGCCACCTTAATTACAAGTAAAGATTTCTAACATCAGATCTTGAACATACAGTTTAAAAAAAAAAGGATATTTACTTTCTCATATAGTAGATAAATGAGATGGATTGATTAAAATGTTGGGTTTGGTCAGATTATTTAATGAGTATGATACATTTTGGTACAATGGGTGGTAGTGGTGTAGTTACTAAGTCATGTCTGACTCATGGACTGTAGCCCGCCAGGGTCCTCTGTCCATGGGATTCTCCAGGCAGGAATACTGGAGTAGGTTGCCATTTTCTTCTCCAAGGGATCTTCCTGACCCAGAGATGGAACCCATGTCTCCTGTGGCTCCTTTGTTGGCAGACGATTCTTTACCATGTGAGCTACGAAATCCTTGGTACAATGAGGACCTGTTTTTAAACTGGAAATAAACCAGAAGCATTATTCTATACTTATATACTGTAGTGATCCAAGGATGAAAGAGCAGATAAGACCAAGGAGATTCTTGGAATGCAGGAACAGAAACCCAGACCCTTATCATCCTTCCCTCCCTCATGTTCTAACTATTAATGGAACAGTATAACCTGTCTCCCCTCCTACCCTGTAGGAAGAAGGTATTTGCCCTACTCTTCCCCCACCCAGTATACATGCCTCATCCAATCAGAAAATGACCCACAAGACCCCTATCCCACTCCTCGTACCCTGGGTATAAAAGTGGACTAAGGACCCCTCTCAATGTCGGTTCTCCCTTGAGCTGGCTTGCTGTTCTAACAGCGTCTCCCACTCTAATAAACTTTATTTCCCTCGCATTCTGCCTCATGTCTGGAAATTCTTTTCCAACCCGCTCATGGACCACAACATATACTGTAAGTATATAAGTTCTGAAGCACTCATTTACATTTAAATGATTAATAGGCTAGATACAAATCATTTCCATCTATTCACTTGAAGGCGACAAATTGTGATAAGGTAAATGAGCACTAAAAAGAAAGACCTGGATGCCTGACTTCAAATTTGGGTGCTAGGTTTTATGTGCAGTCATTTAATCCAAAGATACTATTTCTTTTGTTGTGTGAGTGGTGGTCAACCCCTGAACTTTCCTGAGCTTCATATTTCTTCACCACGTTTTAGTCAAGTAAACTAACAGACTTGAATAGATGTATAAACTTAAACACTGAATGGTAAGAGAGAAAGACATACTTAAGGGTGTGCATAGTCTTAGTGTAAATGAGAGTTTTGTTTAGATTTTTAACAACATTAACTAGTAATAGTATCTCTTTTCCCCATTCTTACTCTATGGAAAAATCTCAAGGAAAGACCTTTTGAAAGGCCCACATTTCCCTCCTCTCTCTAGAGATACTTTTGCTTCAGAATCTTTGAGAAGGTCATGCATGTGGATGAGCCTTTGGGCAATGACTCAAGCACCAGTTCTTGACGGCAGCATGGAGGAAAAGAAACAACTACAACGCTGGGATCTGCATAGAGTAAGGACGTGTCCTTCCTGGTTTCCGGCGTAATGTAAGCCTGTGATCCTAATATCCAATGGAGAGGAAAATTACCCTGATAATGACTGAGGTTGGATTCCCTGCCAGCCAGGTGGATGGCAGCCTACAGCTGAATATGTCTCCAAGCCATATATTTAAGTGGCTTCTCGATGTCTTTAATTGGTTGCAAAATAGGCATTTCAAGCTAAACATATCCCAGACTGGGCTCTTGAATTTCCATTATAGTGATTTATTTTAAGAAATGTATATTTGGTCTTTGATCTTTGTCCCCATTTCTGGTCCAGAGCTCTTAAAACCCTTGCTGCTGCTACTGCTGCTAAGTCGCTTCAGTCGTGTCAGACTCTGTGTGACCCCATAGACGGCAGCCCACCAGGCTCCCCCGTCATTGGGATTCTCCAGGCAAGAACACTGGAGTGGGTTGCCATTTCCTTCTCCAATGCATGAAAGTGAAAAGTGAAAGTGAAGTCATTCAGTCGTGTCCAACTCTTCGCGACCCCATGGACTGCAGCTTACCAGGCTCCTCCATCCATGGGATTTTCCAGGCAAGAGTACTGGACTGGGGTGCCATTGCCTTCTCCCTTAAAACCCTTAGGACTTCCTAAATGATGAGAGAGAAAGGCCTTTTGTTACGCGAATGAGGTGACTGGAATGCACCAAAGGGTAAGGGCTGGTTGCCAGAACCAACCTTGTGATTAGAAGTTGAAACTGTCTCACCCCTTACTTCCAGGGAGTGGATAAGGGCTAAATATTGAGTTCAGTTGCCAATGGCCAATGATTTAATCAATTAGACCTATGAAATGGAGCTTCCATTAAAGCCCCAAAAGAAAGAGTTCAAAGAGATTCCAGCTTGGTGAACATGGGGCGATTTGGAAAGAGTGGTGTGCCTAGAGATTTGGAAAGAGTGGAAGTGCCTCACTCTTTCCCACCTTGCCCCATGTATCTCTTGCTTCTGGCCATTCCTTAATTATATCCTTGCATAATAGACTGGTGATCTATTGAGTAAAATCTTCCCTGAGTTTGGTAAGCCACTCTAGCAAACTAATCTAACCCAAGGAAGGATGGGGTCATGGAAACCTCTGATTTATGGCCAACTTGTTAGAAGCACAGATAACTACTTGGGCTTGTGACTGGCATCTGAAGTTGGGGTGGGGGATTCTTGTAGAATTGAGCCTACCCTTAACCTGTGGAATCTAATGTTATCTTCAAGTATATAATATCAGAGTTGAGTTAAATTATAGGACACCAGCTGGTGTCCCCACAATTGGCTGGTGGTATGTAGGGAAGGAACATGCCCCATTCCACAAAGGCTGAAATTGGTGCCCAATACCAATTTGACTTCACAAATCAGTTTTTCCTACAGTCTTTTCCATCTCAGTTATGACAATTCCATTTTCCCAGTTATTCAGCCCCAAACCTCAGAGTAATCCTTGATTCATCTCTCTCTCACACTCCAAATCTAGTTTTCCAGCAAATCCTTTTAACTCTTCTCTGTCAGAATTTGACCATTTTTCACCACCTCTACTGGCACCAGCCTGGCACAAGCCACCATCATTTCTGGATTATTGCATTAGCTCTCAGGCTGGTTCCCTAATTCTGAGCTTACTCTCCTTTAGTTTAGTTTAGGCCAGACTGACCCTGTTGAGCATGGGTCAGATTATGTCATCCCATTGAAGTTCAGAATACTTGAGTGCCTTGTATTTTACTCAGATTAAGTCATAATCATGACCTACACACTCCATGGCATCTGCTCCTCATTTTACCTCTGATTTGATTACTGTCACTTCCATCTTTCTCTCTCAGCTCCCACCACTGACTTTCTTGCTTCTATCAGCAGTCCAGGATCTTTGAAATTTCTATCCCCTTTTTGTGAAATGCCCCTTTTCCAGATACCTACATGGCTAATTAATGTCACATATTTTCCATCTTCCCTAAAGGTTACCATTTCAGTGACTCCTTCCTTGACTACCCTGTCCAAAATATAACCTCCTTACACTCTCATGAGTTCACATCCCCTTGTGTGCTTTATTTTTCCCCTTAGAACATAACACTACCTAATCTCTCTCTCTTTTTTTTTTATCATGTGCATTGTCTATGTTCCTCACCAGAATGTTAGCCCTCTATGGAGGCAGGGGTTACTATTTTTATATACCTAATCCAGTGCTTGGATAAATAAATAAATGCTTTCTGAATTTACAGATTTATAGAACTAAATCTTAGGGATGTGCACAACATTCATGCTTATTGAAACAGTGTTTGGATTATAATGAATGTTCCTTAAAATTTTATTTACTTTTACCAGCAGACTGATAAAATAAATAAATAGAATTGCCTGCAATTTAAGTTTCCAAGGCATTTAAAATATGTAAAAATCAAGATCATTAGTCACTGATCCTGTCAGTTTGACCTACAGCACACAGCATTGTATTATGTTGTGTTTATATAAATTCATCCCAGCTGATATGCACTTAGGTGATGACCCCGTTGATTACTCATTATCTGTTAGTTACTCTGTCGTCTATGCTGACATATTTAATTTCTACATATTCATTGAGTAGATGTGACCAGTCGTTGTGGGACTGGTATTGGATTGGTGTGGACCTCTCTAGGAATATTTATCCAGGATTATTGTTTATCTTCCTACTCAGGAATTTTTTTCTGTTGTGCAACTTATATCCTTATTTCATTTTTGACACTTATATGAATACCTTTTAGGGAAACAAAATGTACACTGGGGTACAGAAACACATAAGAACGTTTATTTCTGGTTTAACTTCGCTCAGTTTATTATTCAATCTGCATTCAATGAGGAAGGGGGAAGTTTGGAATTGCCATGGACTCCAACCTTTCCTGGAGGGGCGTCTACAAAGAATGAAAAAGATCTCATAGACAGGGATAAGGGACTTCAGAAGATCTGCAGTAGGAAAGTCAAAAGCTTAGATGCTCAGGGAAAATAATCTAATGGTTATGTCAGTGTATGGAGGCAGGTAGAAGGCAACAAATGGATTTTAGTTTATTTCATTTAGGAACCCCTGGAGAAGGGAATGGCTACCCACTCCAGTATTCTGGCCTGGAGAATTCCATGGACTATGTAGTTCATGGGGTCACAAAGAGTCAGACACGACTGAGCGACTTTCACTTCACTTCGTTTAGGAACACACATCTGAGTGCATGTTTTCTTGGTGCTGACATTCATGTTGGAACCATTGATTAGTCAGTCGTAAAAACTGAAAGAAGTAAAAACTAGCTCTGTAATAGAAATCTTGAACATGCAATTTCTGACATTTTTGGCTCTATAAAAATAGAGTTAATAGTGATTGACTTCTCTTCAGAAACTATTGACGTTTTAAAAAAGTGGAGGCAGAGAAACCCTCTGCCTCCATTTTAAGATAGAAAAAGAGGCCTTATGGTAGGCAGAATAAGGGGCCCCCTTATATGTCCCCATACTAATCCCTAGAACCTTGTAACTATGTTACCTTATATGGGGAAGAGAATTTGCAGATGTGACGAAGTCAATGACTTTGAGACAAAGAGATTATCCCAGATTATCTGGATGTGCACAATGTAATCATGAGGGTCCTTGTAAGCATGAGGCCAGCTGGTTGGAAGCGATGCAGAGGCTGGAGTGACATGGCCATGAGTCAAGCTGGGAAAAGCCAGGAAGCAAATTCTTCACTAGAAGTCCAGTAGGCATGTAGTTCTACTGACCCTAGACTTCTGATGTCCATGGCAGTAAAATAATAATAATTTTGTATTGTTTCAAGACACTAATATTGTAGTAATTTGTAAGCCATAGGAAACTAATACAGGCCCAGACAGCAGTCTTCAGAACTTTCAAGTGATTGAATCAAGACAATTCCCCCAATTTTATTTGTATTTTCCTATCATAAAGTTTGCATAGATTTAATAAAGTATATACTACAACTCTTCTGATTAGTGATACTAAAAAACTGTGATACCAATGATTACCTGGATTTACTAGATACCTTTTACTTCTAAGAAAAAACTGGATATATTAGATATATGTTTTGAATGGCCATATATTCTGTGTTCAATGGGTAGCTACTTAACCTCTGTTTTAGATGGCTAATAAATGAATAAATAGGCAGCATAGCCTACCAATTAAGTTTCCAAGGTATTTAAAATACATGAAGTAAAAAGAATGACAGTAAGCTTTTTTTAAGTCTTGTCATTTTCAGAATGTTTAAAGCACCAATCTTTTAGGCATCGTTCTTTTGATGAATAGTGTAACAAAACCAAGATAAATGGAGCTGTTTTGAATCCATTTTGAGTCAGAGACTAGAATAAGAATGGACAAACAGTATGAAACCTTTGTACTATTTTTACAAGTCATTCTCATTAAAGTCTGAAGACTGTAAAGCTATTGGGCTCCTTCTAGGATAATGTCCCCCCCTACTGTTATATTTCTTCCAATGAAACCCATCTGTGAGTTTTTGCAGGATGTTCATGACATGCATTTAAATTGCCTGTTGTGTTCCAGAAACCTCTTCTTCCTGCAAACAAGTGGTGACCTCTGCTCTATGTTCATTCAAGGGACAGCCACTGTCCATCATCCCAGGCAGGCAGCCAAATGATGGCCACATCCTGTTCATTGCAAAAATACACATTTTCATTAAACCAAGATAATTAGAAAAAGTAGCATAGAGGAATATGAGTAATTCCATCAGTAATTACAGCAATTATACCCTAATTGCCATGCCACCTCCAGTGTCACATTATATGTAGGTACTGGCATTATACAGAGAAAACACTCATATGTTTTATATTAAAGATACCTGCTTACATCAGGTACTTCTAGTGATTAAAAGATAATTGAGATGGTATTGTTTCATCCTCACAATAATCAAATCAAAATGTACTATATTGTCCTCATCATTGTCATTATGGAGTGCTTTTTCAAAGCATGAAATTCTATATATTCTAGAAGCACAGAGAAATAAAAACTAGTGTGTTAGAAACCATTTTTTCTTTAGTTTCCTTCCCAAATTGGTTACATACAGTTTTTCAAATTTCCCAAAGAAGAGAAGAATACTTGCCATTAGATGTTTTTTCACTTTTTCCTAGACCATATGCTTACAGTTAACCTATTAAAATCTTAACTATTTACCTCTAGATTTGACTTTGCCATCCTTCATTTCTCTACTAGTATATCAGAAACAAGTCCTTATGTTCACCCAGTGTTCTTGGAGTAGGAAAGTCAAGCAAGGCTGCATTACGTTCTCTGCCTACAGAGCTGATACATTTTCCTCAACCTGCAGCCTAGAATAAGTGGTAAGGAAAAAATTTGAAGTTCATCTGCCTTCTTGCTCAGCTATTAGGAGTAACTTGGGCTTGGCTCCTTCTGCTGTTGTGCTTCCTGACACATGTCAAGGCAGGAGGCAGAGCTGAGCTGCATGCGGAAGCTGACTTGTTTTGCATTCCACTATCTTTTGACTCAAAATTTTGAAGTTGGGATGATTTTATAGTCTTACAATAAAAGATGTTCTTATTTTCATATTTGTTTCCCTGACTACCAGCCTCACCTCTCTGAGTGGTCTCAAGTTGCCTTGGTGGCTGCAAGGCCAGGGAAAGTCCTGGCAGCCACAAACCCACACTGCCAACCACCACATGGGGAGAACATATTTTACTGTTCCCTTGACTGGGGTTTCATTTCATGTAGCAGTAGCTGCTGGTAGAACAAGTGAAGTTATATGAATTCACAGACACCTAGCTGTTTTACATTAAAACCTAAGACCATGTCTGTTTGAGTTACAGTGGCTTGATGATACCTCAGAAATTCTTGCAAGCAGAGATAATTTAATCATAATGTGTAACTGAGCCCTGCCTCTTGTGGGAGCATCCTTTAGCTGATGCACAAATCCCTGTGTAAAGTCTTCCCTGAAGGCGAATATAGCTGGAACATGTATTGCTCCATCCCTGCTTACTCTCTACTCACTCTGTCTGTAGATTTTCTCATTATGACATTCTTAACATGGCTAGTTTTCACCTGTGTTCTTGGGTGATAACATCTCACTTTTGAGTTTCCAGGAATGTAAACATCCTGCTGATTCCTTCGCTTTATTTTGCCTGTTCTTCCTCACTATCTTGCAGATCTTTGCTACTTACTTGACTGAATGACTGAAAATCTCCCTTTTCAATTTCCTCATCTGTAAAAGCAAGGATAATAGTGCCTACTTCATAGAGTCATTTTGAGGATTCAATGAGTTAAAATTTAAGTGCTTAGGTGATGTCTGACATATAGTTCAGTTCATTTCAGTTCAGTTGCTCAGTCGTGTCCGACTCTTTGTGACCCCATGAATCGCAGCACGCCAGGCCTCCCTGTCCATCACCAACTCCCGGAGTTCACCCAGACTCACGTCCATCGAGTCAGTAGTGCTCAACAAGTCTCAGCAATCTTTATCATCATGATTGATGTTTTACTGAATTCACTAAACTTATGCATTTTTTTTCTTAAACCTTTCACCTGTTGGATACAGTATATCTTTTTCTAATCAAGATTTCTCATTGATTGAAGTGTTGGTATTGAACCCATTTTAAAGCCCCAAAAGCGTGCTTTTCAAATGATCTGCAGAGCTTATATATTAGAGCTTAGTCTCTGTAGTTAGTGAGGTACAAATATCTTTACCTGTTAGCTCTGTAATCCAGAATAAATTACTTAATCTCTGAGCCTCAATTTTCTCATCTGTAATGTGGAAGTAATGATAAAAAATATACTTTCATATGGTTACCATGAGGATAAAATGAAAAAAAAAATCCATTAAATGTGCCCAACTGTGGATGAACCTAAAACCTGTTATACAGAGTGAAGTAAGTCAGAAAGAGAAAAACAGATATCATACATTAACACATGTATATGGAATCTATAAAAATGGTACTCTGCATGCAAAATCACGTCCAACTCTTTGTGACCCTCAGACTGTAGCCCTCCACACTCCTCTGTCCATGGGATTCTCCAGGCAAGAATACTGGAGTGGGTTGCTATTTCCTCCTCCAGGATATCTTCCCAGGGATCGAATCTGTGTCTCTTATGTTTCCTGCATTGGCAGGCGGGTTCTTTACCACTAGCATCACCCGGAAAGCCCAGAAAGATGGTCCTGATGAACCTGTTTGTACAGTAGCAGTAGAGATACAGACAGAGAGAATAGATTTGTGGACACAGCAAGGGAAGGATTGGGTGAAATGAATTGACAGAGTAGCATTGAGACATATATATAACTATATGTATTAATAAAATGGATAGCCAGTGGGAATTTGCTGTATGACTCAGGTAACTCAACCTGGTGTTCTGTGACAACATAGAGGGGTGGGATGGGGTGGGAGGTTCTAGAGGGAGAGGACATACGTATACCTATTGCTGATTTAAGTTGATGTAAGGCAGAAACTACCATTATGGCAGAAAGCAAAGAGGAACTAAAGAGCCTCTTAATGAAAGTGAAAGAGAAGACTGAAAAACCTGGCTTAAAACTCAGCATTCAAAAAACCAAGATCATGGCATCTGGTCCCATGCACTTCATGGCAAATAGATGGGGAAACAGTGGAAACAGTGACAGATTTTATTTTGGGGGGCTCCAAAATCACTGCAGATGGTGACTGCAGCCATGAAATTTAAAGACATTTGCTCCTTGGAAGGAAAGCTATGACCAACCTAGACAGCATATTAAAAAGCAGAGACATAACTTTGCCAACAAAGGTCTGTCTAGTCAAAGCTATGGTTTATCCAGTAGTCATGTATGGATGTGAGAGTTGGACCATAAATAAGGCTGAGCGCCGAAGAATTGATGCTTTTGAAATGGGGTCTTGGAAAATACTCTTGAGTGTCCCCTGGACTGCAAGATGATCAAATCAGTCCATCCTAAAGGAAATCAGTCCTGAATATTCATTGGAAGGACTGATGCTGAAGCTGAAGCTGAAGCTCTAATACTATGGCCACCTGATGCAAACAGCTGACTCATTGGAAAAGACCCTGATGCTGGGAAAGATTGAAGGCAGGAGGAGAAGGGGTTGACAGAAGATGAGATGGTTCAATAGCATCACTGACTCAGTGGACATAAGATTAAGCAAGCCCTGGGAAATAGTGAAAGATAGGGAAGACTGTGCTGCAGTCCATGGAGTCACAAATAGTTGGACACGACTGAGCTACTGAACAACAACAAGAACAAGGCAGAAACCAACACAACAGTTCAGTTCAGTGGCTCAGTCGTGTCCGACTCTTTGCGACACCATGAATCGCAGCACGCCAGGCCTCCCTGTCCACCACCAACTCCTGGAGTTCACTCAAACTCACTCCCATTGAGTCGGTGATGCCATCCAGACATCTCATCCTCTGTCGTCCCCTTCTCCTCCTGCCCCCAATCCCTCCAGGTCAACTCTTCACATGAGGTGGCCAAAGTACTGGAGTTTCAGCTTTAGCATCATTCCTTCCAAAGAAATCCCAGGGCTGATCTCCTTCAGAATGGACTGGTTGGATCTCCTTGCAGTCCAAGGGACTCTCAGGAGTCTTCTCCAACACCACAGTTCAAAAGCAAAACCAATACAATATTGTAAATTTTAAAAATAAAATAAAATTAAAAAAATAAATAAAAAATTTTAAAAAAAGAAAAAT
>NW_011495026.1:2886513-2920143 GCF_000754665.1 Bison bison bison | reverse complement strand
CTGACACTGTTTCCACTGTTTCCCCATCTATTTCCCATGAAGTGGTGGGACCAGATGCCATGATCTTCGTTTTCTGAATGTTGAGCTTTAAGCCAACTTTTTCACTCTCCTCTTTCACTTTCATCAAGAGGCTTTTGAGTTCCTCTTCACTTTCTGCCATAAGGGTGGTGTCATCTGCATATCTGAGGTTATTGGTATTTCTCCCGGCAATCTTGATTCCAGCTTGTGCTTCTTCCAGCCCAGCGTTTCTCATGATGTACTCTGCATATAAGTTAAATAAGCAGGGTGACAATATACAGCCTTGACGTACTCCTTTTCCTCTTTGGAACCAGTCTGTTGTTCCATGTCCAGTTCTAACTGTTGCTTCCTGACCTGCATATAGGTTTCTCAAGAGGCAGATCAGGTGGTCTGGTATTCCCATCTCTTTCAGAATTTTCCACAGTTTATTGTGATCCACACAGTCACAGGCTTTGGCATAGTCAATAAAGCAGAAATAGATGTTTTTCTGGAACTCTCTTGCTTTTTCGATGATCTAGCAGTTGTTGGCAATTTGATCTCTGGTTCCTCTGCCTTTTCTAAAACCAGCTTGAACATCTGGAAGTTCATGGTTGATGTATTGCTGAAGCCTGGCTTGGAGAATTTTGAGCATTACTAGCGTGTGAGATGAGTGCAATTGTAAATATTGTAAAGCAATTATCCTCCAATTAAAAATAAATAAAATTGAAGAAATGTGCCCATCCAAAATGTTCCTAGTATATAGGAGGTATTCGATGAGTATTTTAGTATATTATTAGTTTGCAATTAGATTATAGATGACACATTTTGTTTTGGGGCACGGGCAATATAAAACTGATCCTCTGTATTTTCCATCTGACTACTTTTCTTTCTTCCTTTTTATTGAGGTAAAATTTATATACAGCAAAATGCACAAATCTCATAAGGCAATGAATTTAGACAGATGTGACCACGATTTGCCCATGTGACTAACAACCCAAACAAGATGTAGAACATTTCCACAGTTCCAGAAATTCTACTGAGCCTCCTCCCAGTCAGTCTCTACCCCCTGACAGGCAACCACTGCTCTGATTTCTAAGGTCATAGATCAATTTTGTCTGTTCTTGAACTTCATTCTTGTGATGGATTAATAGGGTCTTTTTTGACGAAGCATGATGTTTTTGTGGTTTATTTATGTTGTAGCAGGTATCATTGTGTGTGTGCTCGGTTGCTCAGTCATGTCTGACTGTTTGTGACCCCGTGGACTGTAGCCCACCAGGCTCCTCTGCCCATGGGATTTCTCAGGCAAGAATACTGGAGTGGGTTGCCATTTCCTCCTCCAGGGGATCTTTCCAGCCCAGAGGCCTGCATTTCCTGCATCTCCTGCATTGGCAGGTATATTCTTTATCAGTAGTTCATTTAACAAATATTGGTTTGAATTCCATTTTTTATATATGTATATATAATATTTTGTTTGTCTATTTTCCTGTTGATAGTATGTAGGTTGTTTTCACTTTTTGGTTGTTATTAATAAAGTTGTTAAGAACATTTCTCCACAAATCTTTGTTTCATTTCTCTTTTGTAAATATCTAAGCATGGAATAGATCATAGGGTATGGTACGTGTTTAACTTAAGACATTGGCATATAGTTTTCCAATGTGATTGTACCATTTTACACTTCTGCTACCAATCTATGAGTCTTTTAATTTTAGCTGCTGTAGTGAGTATGAACCAGTGGTGAGGCTTACCTGGTTAAAGTGCCTGTCTAGCGGTGCCTGGCACAGTTGACTGTAGTATATTACTGCAAAGGGGACACGTTTCCAGACTTCCAAGGGAACCGTCTCTATCGCACTTTTCGAAAGATTATTTTTGAAACAACAAAAAAGTGGCTTATCATACACCATTTTTAATTGCTGGATAGACAGTGCTGGTGAGTGGGGAGAGGATCATTAGAGCTCCTGGCTGCTCTCCATAGAGTATATGCTAAACCTTCTTAACTTTGCTCATAGTTCTACAAAATTTCTATAACTCTATAACTCTATAACATCCTACCCTTCTGTATCATTGTCAGTAGGGAGGCAGTCTTTTTCTATCCCTCCCTCTGCTCTCTTTGGTTTTGGCTTTGTTGGAAGACTGATTTTTCTTGTGGTTACAGGAGTCCTGCCAGTAGCAACTGAGGCTAAATGTGTCCTTGTTCTCATCCAAGAGGAGAAAGAGAGTTGTTTCTTCCCCAAAGTCCCAACACTACCCTCTTAATGGTCTAAATTAGCCTGGGCCTATTCATTTCTGAGGGCTTCCCCAGTAGCTCACCAGTAAAGAATCCGCCTGCAATGCAGGACCCACAGGAAACAGAAGTTTGATCCCTGGGTTGGGAAGCTCCCCTGGGGGAGGAATGGCAACCCACTTCATTATTCTTTCCTGGAGAATCCCATGGACAGAGGAGCCTGGTGGGCTAGTTCAAGAGTCTCAAAGAGTCAGACGTGACTGAAGTAACTTAGCGCACATGCACGCACACCCGCAGAGCGTGTGACGTGACACCTCACCCTGGTTTTAATTTGCAGTCCCTGATGACTAGTGATGCTGGGCGTTCTTTCATGTGCTTATTGGCCATTCTTTATATCTTCTTTGTGAAGCGTGAGTTCTAGATCTTTTTAAAGTTAAATTTTACAAATATTTTTGAGATATAAGTCCTTTGTGAGATAAGAGTATTGCAAATATTGTCTTGCAATCTGTAGCTTCCTTTTTCATTTTCTTAATGGAAAGAATGAAAAGTCTTTGGATAAGCTTTAAATTTTGATGAAATTAGTATTTCATGGTTAGTTAGCACTTTTTGTGTTCCCTGAAAAAATGTTCTACACCAAATCATATAAATGTTCTTTTAGTCGTTCTTCTAAAGTCTTTAGAATTTTAGCTTTAAGTTCAGGCCCATATCCATCTCTTTGTGCACAGTATGAGGAAGAAGTCAATTTTTAAAAAAATGTATTTATAGTTATTCTGGTGCTATGTGTTGAAAAGACTTTTTCTTTCTCCCTTGACTTGCTTTGCATTTTCGCCTAAAACATGTTCACCGTGTGTGACTCTATTTTTGAATACTTCATTCTGTACCATTTATCTATTTGTCCATTGTTACTTTAATACTACACTGTCTTGATTTTTTAAACTAGTGTAAATGGTATTGATTTTTGAACTACTTTTTCCAATTGTTACTAGTATATAGAAATATAGTTTTAATATCTTGATCTCATCTTCTTACTTTGCCAAGCTTACTTACTAGTTCTAGAAGTAGTTCTGTAGATTCCTTATGATCTTCTGCATTCACTACCATTTAGTGTGCAAATAGAAGACATTTTTTTGTCTTCCTCTTTAACCTTGATACCTTTCTTCATGCAACTCAATTGATGATTTTATGATAAATTGAATTCAGTTTACCTGAGAAAAAGAAATGTTGAACAAATGATTGCTTCTATTGCTTAATAAGCTAAAAAGGGGTTTTTAGAAGCATAACTGATTAGGATATACTCCATAAATCATCTTCAGGAATGTTTTAAAGAAAGAAAATTCCTTGCGAAAGTCTAGAAAAATTCATTCTGTTGACTTTGTTCTTTAACTATTGAGTGGGCCAAGAAATTCATTCATATTTTTCCATAACATCATGTGGAAAAACCTGAATGAACTTTCTGGGCCAACCCAATACATACCTAGGGAGCTTGCGAGTAACCATTTATTCCATGGACAGCTGTGACTGAAGATATTTTATGATTCTGATTTCCAGTGTTAGGATTTCATGTTACTACAAAATTTCATTGAACGTCACAGTTTTTCCTATCATCAGGCCTCCCTGTCTTTCTACATTACCTTATTTCAGATTGAAGTAAACTTGGCAGAACATCCTGAAATAAATCAGCAGCACTGCAAAGAAAAAGATTGATAAGAATTTCTCTCCTAGGCTAGTTCCTCTTTTACCAGATAGTATGGGTTATCTAAATTAATCCAAATGATGACTCTCCCCCACAGAAGAAGGAAATTAAAACTTTTAATCAACCCATCATGTTTTCTGCATGTGTGCTTAGGCTCCAATGGATAAAGTCCCTTGGATGCTCTTTCATTATCTTAGGCAAATAAGCAGCAGGGGCTTCTGTGTAAATATGCAAATGCACACGCTGAATTAAGGCGTATTGTTTGCTCAGTTAATATGTGCTTTGGAGGAGGCATTATTTGCTTATAAAGCTCTGAAATCCCTTTGTAGATACATCATCTTGGGCTGACAGCTTGGAGAGGTGGAAGTTGATGGAGTACTTACTCTAGCAGCCCTGCTTGAAGTGCCTTTGGCACGGCTGGCGGGGAGGGGGTTGCTGAAGGGTGATGCTTCTTTCTGTCACCCCAGCAATGGCACGAACAGAAATAGCAGACAGCATATGAAGAGACAATGATAGAGCATGAGGGATACACAGAATGAAAATTACTCAGAATATGGCAGCCTTCTCCCTGAATAATTGAGAACTGACTGAATGGTCACTCACAGAGAGGCACAAAGTGGAGATCATTCTATGGGTGTATGTGCAGAAAGGACTCCCCATATTCAGCAGAGAGCGTGAACTTGAAGGGAAGAACTAATGCTTACCTTATGTCTCTATCTAGCTCACAGTTTCTCAAAGAATGACAGAGAAGAGAGAGAACTGTTGTTTTTTTGCTGAATTATGGCCATCTGGCTATTATAAGTACAGATGATTAGAGATAATCACAACTTCCTTTCTCCTTTCTTGCAGAAGTTGGCATGCTGAAATTTGGGCTTGTGGTCTTGTATCTGGAAGCCCAGCAGGTGCATTATGAGTCCTTCTGTGTAAAGAAATATCATCTCAGAATAGCACTGCATATATTCAACCCAAATTAATGACCTGTGGGTAATCAAAAACTTGGCCCCACATAGTTAAATGTCACCTTGACCTAGGTTAGGAGCACTAGATTTTCTTTTAATGACAGGACACTTGAAATCAAGAAGTGCTTGGACAAAAGCCCTCTTGCCGGTTGTCTCCGGTGGATATGTGTCTTATGGCTGATAGTGCCATTAAATGAGTGGTACAAACATCTTTAGTCTCAAGCTTCCTTTTTACTTCTACCTCTGGTAAGTGCTCAAGAATACAGAAGTTATCATAACAAGACAGAAACAATGTGAATAAAATGTTAAGGGTAAAACCAGTTGAGCTTACTCACTTTGATGAATTTGCTAAGGAAGGTATATCTGACTGACACATTTTCTTTTCCCTGGCCGATTTGTTTGAGAGGAAGTAATAGAATCAAAAGTTTTGAAAAGTGTGACACACCAAGTGAATTCATCAGCTAACTTTCTCTGTAAAACAAAGCTCAAAGGCACAAAAGCACAAAGCAAGGTTTCTGTGCCTGCCACAAACTCACTCCCTTGAAGTTGCCCTATTGCTTTTATAAGCTAAATTGCAGCACAGCCAATGGGCAGATAGAAGCCGGTGGGGTCCCACTGTGGACATATTCCATCTGTAGGCCATTAGGAGTCTGCTCTGGTGGCCCTGTGTCGTTCTCATTAAACACTAATCAAAAGGCTAGGGCTCATCTTTTTTGCAGTGCTCCCTATTTCTTTTAATGCACCTGCAAATAAAACGAAATGGGCTTAATGGACTGAGGCTTTGACTGATTCTAGCTCTGCTGTATGGTCACTAGTTGCTTCTCTTGGTAATTTACAAGGTTTCCTGCTGTATGATAAAACACAGGTGCTCAGGCTGTCATCCAGACCGATGATTTATTAGCTTTAGTGGTACCACAGACCTCAAGCAGCAGGCACTAAATCAAGAGAATATATACTGAAATAATATGTTTTCCAATGATGACCCATGGAGACTCTTTAGTTGTTCATGCCCTTTACCCACTGCTGTTGGTTTTGCCATTTCTCCTCATTATTTTAAAGCCCGCAGGATTCACTTCCTGTCTTAATTTCTCACCTGCCAGGATGGTCTCACCACCAGCTTTATTGCTATAGATTTCTAGTTGATCCTTCACACCATCAAAGAGTTCCAGCTAATGAGGAGGAGAAAGGGAACCTCAGGGGCTTTTTCAGGCCTCAGGGACTCTCAGATTTCCTATTCCTGGCTTCACTTTCATTTGGTTGCCAGACAATAAAAGCTCATGTTGTCCTTTAAAGAAAACGCTGCTTTGAGGTTAAATATGTCTGGACATTCACTTGGAACATTTCATCTACTGAATATTTCTTCATGGAAATTTGTTCAGAGGTCCTGCCTTCCTATTTTTGTGACAGTGACTATCAATCAAAGTGACTTCTTGTTGATTATCCAAGAGCCCTATGAGCAGATCAGAGAAATCTTTAATTACTATTAAATGCCTGCCAAACATGCGCACAGAGAAGAATCACTCAGTCAATCAAAGCAGAAGCCTGGTGTGAATTCTGAATTTTAATGAGAGGACAGATCAGAGACGTAAAGGGAGTCCTAATAGGTAAGAAAGTGAATATGGTGAGCAAAATGTCTGAAATTACACTGAAAACTGACAAGGATAGGACTAGAACAGAAAGGTTGATGATGTAAAGTATTAAGTAAGATAACAAAAACGAACATTACTTTTACACGACAGATAATGAAATCCAGAACTTAGCCCTAAGTAGCATAAAATAGGGGGGATCCAAAGCGTCATTCAAACCTGTGGGGAGTTAGTGATCATTGCCTTGCATGTGTAACTGTGGATGACAGGTGTGGAGCGGGCCTGATTGAGCAATGGAAATAGGGACATGTGAGAATGTTCATGATGGAGGTACTAGGAATTTGCAAACACCAGAGTGAGGCAGCTGAGTGGTGAAGATGGTGAGGATGGTGATGACTCAGGAGATTTCTGAGTACCCTCAAAGGAAAAGCTACCATTTTTTTTTTTAAACTTTTTATTTTATCCTGAAGTATAGCCAATTAGCAATGTTCCAATAGTTTCAGGTGGAGAGCAAAAGGACTCAGCCATTCTTATTCATGTATCCATTCTCCCCCAAACTCCCCTCCCATCCAGGCTGCCATATAACATTGAGCAGAGTTCCATATGCTGTACAGTAGGTCCTGGTTGGTTATCCATTGTAAATATGACAGTATGTTTGTGACCACACCAACTCCCTAACTATACCCTTAAAGGCAAGAGGTACCCAATTTGTTGAAAGGAAAAAGTGGAAATGTATATGATTCCTCCAAGGTGCCATTCAAAATGTTCAACAATTGGTAGGTAAGGCACGACCCTGATCCTTCAGACTGGACACTAGCCATGCCCTGGAGCAGGATCCTGGATATTTCTGCTGGGACAGGTATTAGGCCCTTATCAAGAGGACTTCCCTGGTGGCTCAGACGGTAAAGTGTTTGTCTACAATGTGGGAGACCTGGGTTCAATCCCTGGTTTGGGAAGATCCTCTGGAGAAGGAAGTGGCAATCCACTCCAGTACTATTGCCTGGAAAATCCCATGGACAGAGGAGCCTGGTAGGTTACAATCCATGGGGTCGCAAAGAGTCGGACACGACTGAGCGACTTCACTTTCACTTTCAGATATATCAAGAGGAGGCCTGGGAATCCTGGGACAGGACTGGGCAGCCAGGAATGTGATCAGCTCTTGTAGGTATCAGAGCAGAGGCTTCCTTCCAACCATTAAGAAAAGATTTCAATGTGTTGACAACATTCTGAACAGAGCCAGCACATCTGGTTGATTTTCAGCCCTGTCAAGTTTCTCTGTTATGAATGTTAATTCATGATATTGCAGAAAATCTCCTTCTTATCTTTTCCTCTTAAGTTATATCATGAGAGAAAGAACTGAAATTTTAAAGAGCAAATAAACATGATGAAGCAGTGACTTCCCTCTTTTAAGTCCGTTCATGCCAGCAAAAAAAAAAAAAAAAAAACAACAGGAGTACTGTAAGAAACGTGGCAACAGTAAGAAACAATTCTCTGTATTCCCAACCAACTCTGTAACCAACCTGTCATAACCACCCTTTAACTGTTCTACCTTTTTTGCTTCCGTGTGTTGGTTTTAGAATGAAAATTATTTCTGCTGTTATATCAGATATATCAACTTCTCAGGTTGTCGTAAATACTAACAAACACAGTCTTCTCTGTATTTAAGAAGGGAAACTGACTAAGAGACTTAGAAGGGAACTTGAGACCCCATTACACAATTTTCTAATGGGGCATTGCAACAATGCAATGGACACGCAAAAATATTTATTGAATAAATAAATGGATAAGGGGAATTCCCAGGTGGTTCAATGGTTAGGACTTGGTGCTTTCACTGCGGTGCCCTGGGTTCAATCCGTGGCTGGGGAACTGAGATCCTACAAGCTGCAAGGTATGGCCAAACAAAAGAGGGGGTAAATCAATCAGTGGAATTATTTTTATTTCTACAGTCAAAGAGAATGAGAGAATACAATCATCTATATTGTTGTCCTTAGTATTGTGAAATCCATATGAACAAGTTAAAAAGCTATGAGCAATACAGAAATGTCCTTTTTTCCCCCATGCATGGTTTTCCATTGAACAAAAGAAATGTGATTTATGTAACCCGCTTCTTACTGGTAGATGTTTGAATGTTTTCTTTTTCATCCTTCTCAAAAATGCTATAATGTTCATTTTTAAAAACTCATTCAAGTATTTCTGTAAGATAAATTCTGCTAAGGAAACTGAGGTGAGAAAGGTGTACACATTTAAAATTATAATACCTATTGCCAGATCACTCTTGAAAAAGTTACACTGGTTTATACTATAACCAGAAGTGTATGAGAGTACTTGTTTCTTCATGTTCTCAACAAATACTGGTGATGCTATTTTTAAAAATTGCCAATCTGAGAGGTGAATAATTATGCCTCTATTTTTTAACTTAAATGTTTCTAACTATTAGTGAAGCTGAACATCTTTTCATATATTTAGTGATATAAGGATCTCTTGCTTTTTTTTTTTTTTGCCATTTTTCAGGTGTGGTGTTTACATCGTTTTTATTATTGATTTGTAAAATGATTATATAACAGGGAAATCAACCTTTCACTTTTGATCTATGTTGCATTTTTATTAGTTTATTTTTAACTTTATGTCATATCGTCTCTTACTTTGTTGTATCAAAGTTTATAATTTTCATATAAAATGTATTATTTTTTTCTTTAGGGTTTTGTGTCATGTTTTGTGTGAAATATTTTCTCACTATAAAATTAGTGTAAAATATGACTATGAATTTCTTCTAAACCTTCCATATTTTTATGATTTAACATTTAAGTCTTTATTCCATCTAGAATTTTCTGATTTATATATATTTTCAGATAAAGATATCCTATAGCCTATCTGGTTAACACATTCTAATTATTAGCCTCTACAATGCTTAGAAGACTCTTAGAAGGAATATTCTTTTATTTTAAAAGAAAGAAACTGTGATCAAGAGATTAGTAAACAGTAACTTAGGGGTACAGCAAAGAGTAGACCCCACATCTTTGATTTCTAGTTTAAGAATATTTCTGGTTTAAGAAGCTTTACCCTGTGTTTTGCAGACATTTAAAACATTTAAATAAATCCAAAGCTCAGACATCTCCTTTTTGTTTTGTGTTTTCAGCAGGAACATATTTTATTCTAACTTGTCCATGAAAACCATGATTATATTAATTTCTATTCAGCCATTTTCCTCCCCACATTAAGTGAGTGGGTATAGATACTATTCATTTGCGAATTATTTTTAAATGTGATGAAAGACAGTACTATGGAAAAAATTTTTTAGAATCTCAGGAGTGTTTGATCATGACCACTGTAATGTATTATTGACATCTGACTGTGAAAATTTAGTTTTGAGAAATAACAGTGATCCCTTAGGAAACAGAAAACTTTCTCACACTAAATGTTTTGTATCATTGGTCATTTAAGAAAGAAGAAAATGGACAGTCAAGTATAGTGTATATATTTACTAGATAGTATATTCAATTGTGCAAAAAGAGGAAACTTCAGAATTCAGCATTAGATGGGTTATATTGTTAGAATCAGTATTCAGTTTCTGCTACTTTTGTGCAGAAACAGGCGCACATATGTCATACATTTCAGCATGCTTAGAAATCTGTTTTCTCACCTGCTTTGTCCTGTCCCTTCAATCTCTATGGAACTCCTGGTTCTAGCCTGTCTGGTGAGGGCTCTCGCCGCCTGTTTTCCTTTGCTCTGTGATGGTTATACCTTCTGCTTCTGGTCTGCCTACTTGATTTCTGACAGTGTTTGCCTCATTTGTGGAGGTGTGTGAGTCTGCCTTCCCCAGGCTTGCCTGATTCCTAACTCACTCCTCTTGCTGGCCCTTTGATGCTAGTCCTTCTGGAGTCCTGCCTACCTGCCTCTAACTCAATGGTTAGCTCACAACTTCTCAGCTGGGCTGAATAACTGGCTCTCCCACATTCAGTTTCTCCACACTAACTCTGCACTTCTGTAACAGTCACCATTCCAGCGTTTTTAGGGCTTAGTGGTAAAGACCCTGACTGCCAGTGCAGGAGACATAAGAGACATGTGTTTGATCCCTGGGTGGGAAGATTCTCTGGAAGAGAGCATGGCAACACACTCCAGTATTCTTACCTGGTCAGAGGAGCCTGGTGGGTTACAGTCCATAGTGTTGCAAAGAGTTGGACTGACACTAGCATTTATGCCAAGGATTCAAGATTTCTTTTTTTTTTTTGCTTTTACCTACCATGAAGGAGAATATATATAACATAAGTACAACCTCCCCAACCTCAAAAAGCCACTAGGACATTTTGGGGTGGGGTCAAGTCACACCAGAATAGGAAAATTTAATTTAATTTAGATGACCCTTATATCTACTACTGTGAGCAAGAATCCCTAAGAAGTAATGGAGTAGCCCTCATAGTCAACAAAAAAGTCTGAAATGCAGTACTTGGGTACAATCTCAAAAATGACAGAATGATCTCAGTTCGTTTCCAAGGCAAACCATTCAACATCACAGTAACCCAAGTCTGGGACTTCCCAGGGGGCTCAGTGGTAAATAGTCCACCTGCCAAGCAGGTATGGGTTCAGTCCCTGGGCTGGGAAGATCCCCTGGAAAAGGAAATTACAACCCACTCCACTATTCTTGCCTGAGAAATCCCATGGACAGAGGAGCCTGGCGGGCTACAGTTCATGGGGTTGCAAAAGAGTCAGACACACCTTAGAAACTAAACAACAGTAATGCAAGTTTATGCCCCAACCACTGATGCTGAAGAAGTTGAAATTGACTGGTTCTATGAAGACCTACAATACCTTCTAGAACAAACACCAAAAAAAAAAAAAAAATCCTTTCATCCTAGGGGATTGAAATGCAAAAGTAAGAGGTCAAGAGACATCCGGAATAACAGTCAAGTTTAGGCTGTGAGTACAAAATGAAGCAGGACAAAGCAAACATGCTGGTCCTAGCAAACACTTTTTGAAAACACAAAAGACAACTCTATACATGGACATACCACCAGGTGGTCAATACTGAAATCACATTGATTATGTTCTTTGCAGCCTAAGATAGAGAAGCTCTATGCAGTCAGCAAAAACAAGACCTGGAGCTGACTGCACGTCAGATCATAAGCTGCTTATTCCAAAATTCAGGCTTAAATTGAAGAAAGTAGGGAAAACCACTAGACTGTTCAAGTATGACCTAAATCAAATCCTTTATGATTATACAGTGGAGGTGACAAATAAATTCAAGGAATTAGATCTGGTAGACAGAGTGCCTAAAAACTCTGGATGGAGGGGTTCATAACATTGTATCAGATGCAGTGACCAAAACCATCCCAAAGAAAGAAATCCAAGAAAGCAAAATGGTTGTCTGAAGAGGCTTTACCAATAGCTGAGGAAAGAAGAAAAATGTAAAACGAGGGAGAAAGGGAAAGATATACCCAGTTGAATGCAGGGTTCCATAGAATAGCAAGGAGAGATAAGAAGGCCTTCTTAAATGAACAATGCAAATAGAGGAAAACAGAAGAATGGGTAGACTAGACATCTCTTCAAGAAAATCAGATATATAAAGGGAACATTTCATAGAAATATGGACATGATAAAGGACAGAAACAGTAAGGACCTAAGGAAGCATAAGAAGAGGTGGCAAGAATACACAGAAGAATTGTACAGAAAAGGTCTTAACGACCCAGATAACCATGATGATGTGGTCATTCATTTAGAGGCAGACATCCTGGAAGGTGAATTCAGGTGGTCCTTAGGACGTATTACAGGAACAAAGCTAGTGGAGGTGATGAAATTCCAGCTGAGCTATTTCAAATCCTAAAAGATGATGCTGTTAAAGTGCTGCCCTCCATAAGTCAGGAAAATTGCAAAACTCAGCAGTGGCCACAGGGCTGGAAAAGGTCAGTTTTCATCCCAATGCCAAAAAAGGAAAATTTTAAAGAATGCTCAAACTACTGTACAGTTGCACTCATTTCACATACTAGTAAGATTATGCTCAAAATCCTTCAAGCTAGGTATCAGCAGTATGTGAACCAAGAACTCCCAGATATAGAAGCTGGATTTAGAAAAGGCAGAGGAACCAGACTGCAGGAGGGCATGGCAATCCACTCCAGTATTCTTGCCTGGAGAATCCCATGAACAGAGGAGCCTGGAGGGCTACAGTCCATGGGGTTGCAAAGAGTTGGACATGACTGAGCGACTTAGCACAAGGAACCAGAGATCAAATTGCTAACATTATTGGATCATGGAGAAAGCAAAGGAGTTCCCCCAAAACATCTACTTATGCTACGTTGACTATGCTAAAGCCTTTGATTGTGTGGATCACAGCAAACTGTAGAAAATTCCTAAAGAGATGGGAATATCTAACCACCTTACCTGTCTCCTGAGAAACTTGTATGCAAATCAAGAAGCAAGAATTAGAACTGGACATGAAATGACTTACTGGTTCAAAAGTAGGAAAAGAGTACATCAAGGTTGTTTATTGTCACTCTGCTTATTTAACTTATATGCAGAGTACATCATGCAAAATGCCAGAGTGGATGAATCACAGGCTGAAATCAAGATTGCACAGAGAAATATCAATAACCTCAGATATGCATATGACACCACCCTTATGGCAGAAAGTGAAAAACTAAAGAGCCTCTTGATGAAAGTGAAAGAGGAGAGTGAAAAAGCTGACTTAAAACTCAACATTAAGAAAACTAGGATCATGGCAATTGGTTCCATCACTTCATGGCAAACAGAAGGTAAAAAAGTGGAAGCAGTGACAGATTTTATTTTCTTTGACTTGAAAATCATTATGGGCAGTGACTGCAGCCATGAAATTAAAAGACCTTTGCTCCTTGGAAGAAAAGCTATGCCCAATCTAAATAGCATATTAAAAAAAATACAGAGACATCACTTTGCTGACAGAGGTCTGTATCGTCAAAGATGTGGTTTTTCCCGTAGTCATGTATGGATGTGAGAGTTGGACCATAAAGAAGGCTGAGCACTGAAGAATTGATGCCTTCCTCTTGGACTGCAAGAAGATCAAATCAGTCAGTCCTAAAGGAAATCAGCCCTGAATATTCATTGTAAGGACTTATGCTGAAGCTCCAATACTTTGGCCAACTGATGAGAAGAGCCGACTCATTGGAAGAGACTCTGATGCTGTGAAAGATTGAAGGAAAAAGAAGAGGGTGGCAGAGGATGAGATGGTTAAATAGCATCAATGGATATGAATTTGAGCAACTCCAGGGGATAGTGAAGGACAGGGAAGCCTGGTATGCTGCAGTCCTTGAGGTTGCAGTCGGGCACAACTTAGCGACCGAACAGCAACAACAACAGCAAGTCAGGTACAAGTTTGACAACTCACTGGTACGATTTCAAGTAGTTTATTTAGCTATATGTAGACGTGACAAACAGTATGATTTTTGTAGTTTCCTTTGTTTATATCCACTAAGTCCTGGGAGTATTGTCTTTTTAAAATAAATTTCATCCTAATTTCTCCTGAAACTCAGGATGTGTGATTTCTTTAGACAGTATTCCAAGTTCCTGGACAAGCCATCTTGGTACCAAACTGAAACAGTTCTTTTTGAATCTATCTGACTCATGCCTCGGTCAGTGCCATGTGTGTTCTGCCCAGAAAAGAAGTGTGTCCCCTCTGCATTTTTCAGAAACCTGAGATGCAGCTTCAAATTCTACTTATACAGCCTGTCTCCTTTCAGTTCTTCTTTCATACCTTTTTGAACTCAAAAATCCTTAAAGGTTCTAGGGTTTTTATAATGTGACTTTGGTTACATTATAAAATCCCTAGATGAGATGGAATTTCAAGATCTCCAGGCACTCTAGCTAATTAAAAGCTGTCTCTTGCTTTCCACATGCTACATACTCTTTGTTAGGATATTACTGATCTTAATTTCTTCATCTCCAATTTGACAACAGCAACAATAAAAGTGCCCTACATGTACTGAGCAGTCAGTAAATGCTAACTTTTATTATTACATTTGCTGTCTCCATGATGGTTTATTTTTTAAGGAAATGAGCTAAATCTAAAAATAAAGTTTTTGTTTTTGCATAACATATGTCTTTTCCTCTTGTTAAGTGGCTTATTCAAAATGTACTACATAATAACATAAAAAGCTACAGAGGAGGGAAAAGTTAAAAATCAAAACATATTACTATGAATAAGATATTATAAATGAATAGTGATTGTTTTATACCCATTATTTCTAATTTTAGAGGTGTAGAATACCAGTGGCATTGTATTTGTTTGCATGTTGGGTTTTTTTTGTTCTTATGAGTATAAGGGTTTTTATGGGTTTCCTCATAACTGCAGTTCCCTCACTCTGATTTCCTTTAAGGCTTATGTTTTTCAAACCATTAAAAGGTAGAATATCTCTGACAGCTCCAGGAGTCCTATGCCCTCTGTCCCTTAGGCTTGTTCTAGGATATTAGCGCACTCCAGAAGTGAGTTTTCTAGCCCCTGAGATCTTCAGGGTCATTCAGTATAAGTCAGAGACAAGTCTGTGACTGAGGTGATATGGACAGCAGTCTAGTCTGGGGGGCTGGAGGAGTGGGGTCTGCTAAGGGGATCAAGTACTCAGTCAATGCATTCTGTTATTGATCCTAGAGGAAAACTAGATAAAACCAGGGCAGAAGTCAAGTCAGGTAGGTCTACTTAAACACCACACATAATGAGACTGAAATAGAGTGATTGCATCCCAGGGGGCAGGCTTTGTTCCAAGCTGACTTCTCACCAGGAAGGAGACAGCAACCTGTGTTCAGACACTCAGACTGGAGCCCACTGGTTACAGTTCTCTGCAGAATGGAGCAAAGAAGTTATTCAGAGCCAGATTTCAGTCTTGTTCTGTTTACTGTCTTGGACAAGTATTTTCTCTGTGCTTCAATTTCCTAACATATATGAGATTAGCTGTTAGCTGTACCTATCTCATATGAACTTATATTTGGTAGCATTGCAATTATATTCAGTAAAGTAAGAAAAACACTTAGAACAGTGACTGGCACATAATAAATACTCAATAAGTGGTAAGATACTCTTATTGTTGTTATCATTACTGTTGTTATTTTTATTGTTATTTAAGGCCTAGGATAAGGACCAGACAGAGGCAAGCAAGGAGCCTTACACTGACTTTTAGCTGTGAGATTTTGCCGCTTGTGCTCTATAGAACAACTCATTCTCGTGGTATTTTAGGCTTTAAAAGTGTAAAACTTTCCTATAATGGAGTAAGCAGTGACCTTACCAATACCTTCTCAGATAACCTAAGTTTTTATATTAGATCTCCTTCCAAAAAGATCAATGATGTTGGGAAAGGATATATAAAGTAGAGGAGTTACCTGAAGAGCTTCTGGTCTTTTAAATCAATCAAAACCAGTTACATTCCAGCTCATCTGATCCTGGACCCAGATTGGAGGAGTTCTGTCTGGCAGCCATAAGGGCTCAGTACTCTAGAGAAAGTAGTGAGAAGTACATTAAAACTTAAGATTCTTTTAGTAACTTTTGTACATATATAATTTCCTTCTTTATCTAACATTAATTGAGAGAATGGGATGTGGTGTACAAGATCTGTAAGAGGTTCAAAAGGGAGCGGATATATGTGTACCTATGGCTGATTCATGTTGAGGTTTGACAGAAAACAATGAAGTTCTGTAAATTAATTATCCTTCAATAAAAAAAAATTTAAAAAAATTGAGTCTGCCCTTAAAGATCATATACTCTTTTTTTTTGATAAGTGTTTACTGTTTTATTTATTATTTATTTATTTTTTTTACTTTACAAGATCATATACTCTTATAGAAAGAGAAGGAATATACAAATTCACCAGAAAAAAATCATTACCTCGGCTCTCCACCCATCAATATGGCTGGAGATAAAGTGGTGTGCATAACTAGAAGACTTTTACAAGAAACAGAGAAGTCCAATGGAATATTTTGTTAGACTATCATCAAAGAACATCAGGATAAGCATTATATTTACTCTTATTGTTATATTTATTGTTATTTAGGACTGAAGCAGGGGAGCCAGGCAGAGATAAGCAAGAAACTAATCCACTATGACTTACAAAGTGAGGAAACAGTCCATTCTATTTCCCCCATGGAAAACATCTGGGGGAAGAAAGCAACGAAGAGCGACTATGAGGACCATCATGTCCAGGCAGACTCCTTGTTGAATCTGTCTCCTGCTTTAAAAGGCTGGACAGGAATTAGTCACATAGAATCAGGAGCATAAGGATTTTGGAGACAGTGCTAAGCAGCTTTCTTACAGACTTCATGGATGCCATATTTAGCAGGCATTAGGCCAGATCTGGAAAGGCCTGCTGTGTGGCCTGAAACATGAAGTGAACCACGTTCCTTTTCTTTTTGTGAATCCATAAATAAATTATATGGATTACTCACTGCCAGTGCTTTTGGAGTTGGATATTTTGGGGGAATTGTGTAGGTAGGTGAAGAGTAATGAATCTGGTCTCAAGTCAACATGGAGTATAAATAGAGGCTGCCCTAAGGATCCCAGGACATGTTTGGATTACCACTCAATAACCATAATAAAGCAAAAGACTGAGAAGCACCTTCAAATAGTACAAAAGACACATAATCAGAGATGTGGGTAATGAAAAGTTACTTCTAGCCTAAGAGAAGAAAGAGGAGAGAAAGAGGATCAGGGAAGCTTTGCAAAAGAATTCATTGGCTTGAGCTTTGGGATTTGCTGTAGTGGACACTGTGGCTAGTTCTCTAGTATCCACTCCACTTCAGATGATTTGTGTAAACTGACTATGGTGACCACATGCTCGTTGTCAGGGATTCACTCAGAAATGAATAGGCCTATGCTAATCTGGACCATTAAGAGGTGTAAGGTTTTGGGACTTTTGGGAAGCAGTGATTCTCTTTCTGCTCTTGATAAGAACAAGGATACATTTAACCTCAGTTGCTACAGGCAGAAGTCCTACTCCCACAGGAAAAATCAGATTTCCCACGAAGCCATAACCAAGAGGAACAAACTGGAGGGATAGAAAAAGATTGCCTCTCTGCTGACAGTGGTACAGAAGGGTAGGATTTGAATATATGGAGTTATAGGAATTTTGTAGAACTATGAGTGAAGGTGAGGAAGTTTAGCATATGCTATACGGAGAGCAGTCAGGAGCTCTAATAATCCTCTCCGCACTCACTAGCACTGTCCATTCAGCATTCAAAAACAGTGTGCAACAAACCATTTTTTTTGTTGTTTCAAAAAAAAAATTTTGTGGTTTAAAGGTCAAGAGTGTGCTTATTACTGTTTTAGAGCTTTATAAATTTGAAATTTGGTAGGAAACATCAGTTGTTTGATGATTGGTCACTTTCCTTAATGGTTACTTAATTTTGATGTGTTTTAAGAAATTTCTGTGGCAGTAAATTTCCATCACATTCTGCTGGTCAGCTACTTCCTGCCATAGTGAGATGTTATGGGAAGAGCTTTGGAGAACTGGCTTTGAATCTCAACTTATAATAGTGTGATAGCTAACTATTGAACTGCATTTTCTTCTACTATGCTTGAATAATCTTTTCATGAAGATAAATGCAATCCTGTTCATGTTCTAATGTAGTCTAATTTTAGTCCCTGAAATCAAGATGACTTTTTAAGTCTCTACAGAAACAATGGGCGCTCTTCCAGGGATTTGAGGAAGATGTGACTTTGAAAAGAGTCAATTATGTCACAGGATAAGGAGAGTTTTTACTTTGGTATCCTGGCCAAATTCCATTTGGAATATTTGTATTCTACCTTACTAAAATTTATACATTAAAAAAATTGACCATTTCTAGTTAGTTACATAATTCTTTTCTTATTTTGTATTTGCTGAATGTTTGGCTGGAATGTAAGAAGCTCAGTGAACAGAGGGATATCTTAGGATGGAGTCATTTACTGTGGTATAACTAATACTCAGAAGACTATGTGAAGCATAGTCAGATGACAATAAATGTTTGTTGAATGAATGAATGAATTACTCAGCACTATTATATACCACATGAAAGCTAGATATTTTTCATGTTGGGAAGAATGATTTCTTCATCGCTGTATTTTATTAATTTTGTTAATTGAAATTTGGGCTTCCCTGGTGGCTCAGATGGTAAAAAATCTGCCTGTAATGTGGGAGACCAGGTTAGATCCCTGGGTTGGAAAGATCCCCTAGAGTAGGGCATGGCAACCCACTGCAGTATTCTTCCTTACAGAATTCCATGGACAGAGGAGCCTGGTGGGCTACAGCCCATGGGGTCACAAAGAGTTGGACACAACTGAGCGACTAACATTTTCACTTCATTTTCTCAATTGAATTTAATTGTTGTTCTTGGAAATTTATTTTCTAGGTAATAATCACAAAGTATTTAAAATTAAGCTATATAAACTTCTGTTTGTTGTTGTTGATTAGTCACTGAGTTGTGTCCGATTCATTGCCACCCCCATGAACTTCAGTATGCCAGGCTCACCTGTCCTCCATTATCTCCTGGAGTTTGCTCAAATTTATGTCCATTGAGATGGTGATGCTATCTAACCATTTCATCCTCTGCCGCCTGCTTCTCCTCTTGCCTTCTATCTTTCCCTGATGCAAAGAGCTTACTCATTGGAAAAGACTCTGATGCTGGAAAATATTGAAAGCTTCTGTTCACTATATTTTAAAATAAATTTAAAGATGATAAAACAATGCTATACTCTATACATACAGAATATCTCCTTTGTTAAGAAGATGCATATGAATAGCTTGATTTAATCAATACTATCTTATTGATGAACTTAGTCTTTGACGTTTCAGAGTAGAGCAAAATAAAAAGAAAAAATTTTAATTCTGCTTTATTTGCTTAATCTAGACATACTTAATTTAATTGGCAGCTGTCATTACCTTGATATTGGAGTTCAAAAGTATCAAAGATGAGGAAAATATCAATTCAGCAAAATGAAAACTTCTTCCACTTCTTCCAACAAGGGAAAAAAAACAGAAAGATTAAAAAGATAAAATAAGTAATTTTCCAATGGCTAGTTAACTGAAATAAATACTTGAAATAATAAATGTCTCTAGATACCTAGATTTACACTTTGTTTGCCCTGCTATAAATAAATGGCTGCTATAAGTCAGAGCAGGTGTAAATGACTGTGACTGCACTGTATGGATAGTGAGAGCATATGTCTTGATGGGAAAAAAGGGACAAGGAACATAATGAGATTCAACTGAGAGGGATTTGGGACTTAACTCCTCTTCACGTTGGAGTGAAACCAGATTCATAGCAGTAGAAGGACTCCATAAACATAATTCACTGAAATGAGAGGGTGATAAAAGGCCTCTTTTCTTGCCTTTTACAGGGATAAATTACACCCGAAGCTACAGAAATGTTTTCTTCCAGCTTCAGATTAAGGGTGCTTGTATAATAAACATTTCCTTAACATTCAGCTTCTTTAACATAGACAGCTCAATTAGGGCTGTACTATAAACTACAACCTCCATGCACTTTGTGAGCACTTAATGTGACTAAGGGCCTGTTAGCAAGAAGTCTTGCAGAAAATAGGTCTTGTCAAGCATTTAAGGAAATTGAATTAGCATTGTGTTTAACAAATATATTTGTAATATACACATTCTTGAATATTATTTGTAATTTAACTATATTGATGTATTTTAGCCTCCTTGCTGAGATGAAAACCTCTTGTTATCTCTCCTGTTTGCTGGAAAACTTTAGGAAACTTGGGAAATTATTACACGTAGGCACAAATGTTTAAAGAAGGCAGGAACTCTGAAGACTCACAAAGACTACAGAGAAAGCTTTAATCCAAATCTTGAGTGGAAGATAAAACCAGTGATCCTCTTGGCTAGGAGTAGTAGTGCTTGATTAATTTACATGATTCTTTCCTGGAGGAGAGTAAATATCGGGCCTTCTTGAAGGATTGGTTGAGAAAAAGAGCTCAGATGGCCAGTGTTCTATACTGTGTACAGGAAACTTTGAACCATCAGCCCCATCAGCCCCATCTATTCATCTGTGATTAGCCTTAGACGCTCTTTCCAGACTAAAATTGCAGCCTTTGTATGGCATCATGACAGTGTCATAAAGATTTATCATTATTTTCTACCAAATAAAAATTCACTTTCTTAGACTGGTTTCCAAGGACCTCTGAGCTAGCCTTACTCTAGTGGACCATAGTTTGTGTTCAGATTTCTATTTGCTAACATGTGTATATTCCCTGTTCCAGGCCAGTGACTTTCGGGTGATTCATTTATTTATTTTTTAAAATTTATTCTTAAAAATATACTATTTATTTATTTGACAGTGTTAAGTCTTAGTTGCAGCATGTGGGGTCCTATGCTGTGGCGTGGAGGCTGTTCTAGTTGTGGAGAAGGCTTCTCTCCAGCTGTGTCATGCAGGCTCCAGAATGTGTGTGCGCTGTAGTCGCCATGGGAGGGATTAGTTGGAATTTTAGTTTCCCAACAAGGGCTGGAACCTGTGTCTCTTGCATTGAAGATGGACTCTTAACCAATGGACCACCAGGGAAGTCCCTGGTCCAATTCTTTAATTGGAATTTATTTTCGGCCCCACTACCTCATGCCTCTGACTTTTTGTGACAAACCAGTCTATTGTCCCTTGTTTCTTCACCTTTCTCTTCTCATTCTTGTGCCCTCTACCAAGTGTGGGTCTCTCTCCCTAGTTGTTGAAATACTTTCTGCCGCATGTTCTCAGATGGATCCTCTTGTGAATCCTTCCCTAGTTTCTCAGTTAGGAAGAGTGTCCCCTTGAGTTCCTTAATTGCTTCATTTTTACTTAAGTGTTAGTTGCTCAGTCATGTCTGGCTCTTTGTGACCCCCCATGGACTGTAGCCTGCCAGGCTCCTCTGTCCATAGGATTTCCCAAGCAAGAATACTGGGATAGGTAGCCATTCCCTTCTCCGGGGAATCTTTCTGATCTAGGGATTGAACCCAGGTCTCCGGCATTAGCAGGCAGATTCTTTACCATCTGAGTCACCAGGGAAGCCATAAATGATACATCAATTTCTACTTGTATTATCGTTATGTTTGTACCTATCTCCACTCCCTTGTGGAGAAAGAAATGGCATCCCACTCCAGTACTCTTGACTGGAAAATCCCATGGATGGAAGAGCCTGGTAGGCTATGGTTGATGGGGTTGCGAAGAGTTGGACACGATTGAATGACTTCACCTTCACTTTTCCCTTTCATACATTGGAGAAGGAAATGCCAACCCACTTCAGTATTCTTGCCTGGAGAATCCCAGGAATGGAGGAGCCTGGTGGGCTGCCTTCTATGGGGTCGCACAGAGTTGAGAATGACTGAAGCGACTTAGCAGCAGCAGCAGCAGCTACTCCCTTGGTGGTAGTTTGGTGATAGATTCTGTGTCATGCTTGGGACTTGTGTTGTATGTTGTTATTCAGCTGCTTGGTCATGTCTGACACTTTTGACCGCATGGACTGCAGCACGCCAGGCTTCCCTATCCTTCACCATCTCTCAGAGCTTGCTCACACTCATGTCCATTGAATCTGTGATGCTATACAACCATCTCCTACTCTGTTGTCCTCTTCTCCTCCTGCCTTCAATCTTTCCAAGCATCAGGGTCTTTTCCAATGACTCAGTTCTTCGCATCAGGTGGCCAAAGTATTGGAATTTCAGTTTCAGCATTAGTCCTTCCAAAGAATATTCAGGACTGATTTTCTTTAGGATTGACTGGTTTGGTCTCTTTGTAGTCCAAGGGACTGTCAAGCATCTTCTCCAACACCACAGTTCAAAAGATCAATTCTTTGTTGATCAGCCTCCTTTATGGTCCAACTCTCACATCCATACATGACTACTGGAAAAACCATAGCTTTTACTGTATGAACCTTTGTTGGAAAAGTAATGCCTTTGCTTTTTAATTCACTATCTATGCTTGTCATAGCTTTTCTTCCAAGGACCAAGTGTCTTTTCATTTCATGGCTGCAGTCACCATTGGCAGTGATTTTGGAGCCTAAGAAAATAAAGTCTCTCACTGTTTCCATTGTTTCCCCATCTATTTGCCATAACACAATGGGACATTATGACATGATCTTAGTTTTTTGAATGTTGAGTTTTAAGCCAGGTTTTTCACTCTCGTCTTTTACCTTCATCAGGACTCTCTTTAGTTCCTCTTTGCTTTCTGCCATAGGATGGTGTCATCGCATATCTGAGGTTATTGATATTTCTCCCAGCAATCTTGATTCCAGTTTGTCCTTTATCCAACCCAGCATTTTTCATCATGTACTCTGCATGTAAGTTAAATAAGCAGGGTGATAATATATATCCTTGATGTAGTCCTTTCCTGGTTTTGAACCAGTCTGTTATTCCATGTCCAGTTCTAACTGTTGCTTCTTGACCTGCATACAGTTCTCAGGAGGCAGGTAAAGTGATTTGGTATTCCCATCTCTTTAAGAATTTTCCACGGTTTGTTGTGTCCACACAATCAAAGGCTTTAGCATAGTCAATGAAGCAGAAGTAGATGTTCTTCTGGAACTTTCTTGCTTTCTCTATGGTCTAGCGGATGTTGGCAGTTTGATCTCTCCTTCCTCTATCTTTTGTAAATCCAGCTTGAACATCTGGGAGTTCTCAGTTCACATACTGTTGAAGCTTAACTTGGAGAATTTTGAGCATTACTTTGCTAGCATGTGAAATGAATGCAATTGTGCAATAGTTTGAACATTCCTTGTCATTGCCCTTCTCTGGGATTGGAATGAAAACTGACCTTTTCCAGTCCTGTGGCGACTGCTGAGTTTTCTAAATTTTCTGGCATATAGATGCAGCACTTTCACAGCATCATCTTTTAGGACTTGATATTTTATCACCTCCACTAGCTTTGTTTGTAGTGATGCTTCCTAAGGCCCACTTGACTTCATAGTCTAGGATGTCCAGCTCTAGGTGAGTGATCACACCATTGTGGTTATCTGGGTCATGAAGATCTTTGTTTGTATAGTTCTTCTGTGTATTCTTGCCACCTCTTATTAATATTTTCTGCTTCTGTTAGGTCTATCCCTTTTCTGTCCTTTATTGTATCCATCTTTGCATGAAATCTTCCCTTTATATCTCTACTTTTCTTGATGAGATCTCTAGTCTTTCCCATCCTATTGTTTTCCTCTATTTCTTTGCATTGTTCACCCAAAAAGGCTTTCTTATCTCCCTTTGCTCTTCTCTGGAATTCTGCATTCAGTAGGGTCTATCTTTCCTTTTCTCCTTTTCCTTTTGCTTCTCTTCTTCTCTCAGCTATTTTTAAGGCCTCTTCAGACAACCATTTTGCCTTTTTTTTTCTTGGGGATTGTTTTGATCACTGCCTCCTATACGATGTCAGAAACCTCCGTCCATAGATCTTCAGGCACTCTGTGAGATCTAATCCTTTAAATCTATTTGTCACTTCCACTGTATAATCATAAGGAATTTGATTTAGGTCATACCTGAACTGTGTGGATCACAACAAACTGTGGAAAATTCTTCAGGAGATGGGAATACCAGACAACCTTACCTGCCTCCTGAGAAATCTGTATGGAGGTCAAGAAGCAACAGTTAGAACTGGACATAGAACAACAGACTGGTTCCAAATCAGGAAAGGAGTATCTCAAGGCTGTATATTCTCACAATGCTTATTTAACTTATATGTTGAGTACATTATGTGAAATGTCGGGCTGGATGAAGCACCAGCTTGAATCAAGATTGCTGGGAGAAATATCAATAACCTCAGATATGGAGATGACACCACCTTTATGGAAGAAAGCAAAGAAGAACTAAAGAGTCTCTTGATGAAAGTGAAAGAGGAGGAAAAAGTTGGCTTAAAGCTCAACATCCAGAAAACTAAGATCGTGTCATCTGATCTCATCACTTCATAGCAAATAGATGGGGCAATAATGGAAACAGTGAGAGACTTTATTTTGGAGGGCTCCAAAATCACCGCAGATGGTGAAATTAAAAGACGCTTGCTCCTTGGAAGACAAGCTATGAGCAACCTAGGCAGCATATTAAAAAGCAGAGACATTACTTTGCCAACAAAGGTACATCTAGTCAAAGCTGTGGTTTTTCCAGTAGTCATGTATGGATGTGAGAGTTGGACTATAAAGAAAGCTGAGCACCCAAGAATTGATGCTTTTGAACTGTGGTGTTGTAGAAGACTCTTGAGAGTCCCTTGGACTGCAAAGAGATCAAACCAGTCAGTCCTAAAGCAAATCAGTCCTGAATGTTCACTGGAAGGAATGATGCTGAAGCTGAAACTCCAATACTTTGGCCACCTGATGTGAAGAACTGACTCATTGGAAGAGACCTTAATACTGGGAAAGATTGAAGGTGGGAGGATAAGGGGATGATGGAGGGTGAGATGGCTGGATGTCATCACTGACTCAATGACATGAATTTGAGTAAACTCCGGGAGTTGGCAATGGACAGGGAAGTCAGGCGTGCTGCAGTTCATGGGGTCGCAAAGACTTGGACATGACTGAGAGACTGAACTGAACTGAATGGTCTAGTACTCTTCCCTATTTTCTTCAATTTAAGTCTGACTTTTGCAATAAGGAGTTCATGATCTGAGCCACAGTCATCTCCCAGTCTTGTTTTTGCTGACTGTATAGAGCTTGTCCATCTTTGGCTGCAAAAAAAATAATCAGTCTGATTTCTGTATTGACCATCTGGTGATATCCATGTGTAGAGTCATCTCTTGTGCTGTTGGAAGAGGGTTTTTGCCATGACCAGGGAATTTTCTTGGCAAATCTCTATTAGTCTTTGCTGTGCTTCATTTTGTACTTCAATGCCAAACTTGCCTGTTACTCCAGTTATCTCTTGACTTTCTACTTTTGTATTCCAGTTTCCTATGAGAAAAAGGACATCTTTTTTTGGTGTTAATTCTAGAAGGTCTTATAGGTCTTCATAGGGCTGTTCAACTTCAGCTTTTTCGGCTATAGTGGTTGGGGCATGGACTTGGATTACTGTGATATTGAATGGTTTGCCTTGGAAACGAACAGAGATCATTCTTGAGATTTCACCCAAGTACTGCATTTCAGACTCTGTTGTGGACTATGAGGAGCATTCCATTTCTTCTAAGGAATTCTTGCCCACAGTAGTAGATATAATGGTCATTTGAGTTAAATTGGCACATTTAAGTACATTTTAGTTCAGTTCAGTTCAGTCACTCAGTCGTGTCTGACTCTTTGTGACCCCCTGAGCTGCAGCACGCCAGGCCTCCCTGTCCAACACCAACTCCCGGAGCCTACCCAAACTCATGTCCATTGAGTCAGTGATGCCGTCCAACCATCTCATCCTCTGTCTTCCCCTTCTCCTCCTGCCTTCAATCTTTCCCAGCATCAGGGTCTTTTCCAAGGAGTCAGTTCTTTGCATGAGGTGGCCAAAGTATTGGAGTTTCAGCTTCAACATCAGTCCTTCCAATGAACACCCAGGACTGATTTCCTTTAGGATGGACTTGTTGGATCTCCTTGAAGTCCAATGGACTCTCAAGAGTCTTCTCCAACACCACAGTTCCAAAGCATCAATTCTTCAGTGCTCAGCCCTCTTTATAGTCCAACTCTCACATCCATACATGACCACTGGAAAAACCATAGCCTTGACTAGGTGGACCTTTGTTGGCAAAGTAATGTCTCTGCTTTTTAGTATTCTGTCTAGGTTGGTCATAACTTTCCTTCCAAGGAGTAAACTTCTTTTAATTTCATGGCTGCAATCACCATCTGCAGTGATTTTGGATCACTGATACCTAAAATGTCAACATTCATTCTTGCCATCTCCTGTTTAACCACTTCCAATTTGCCTTGATTCATGGTGCCATATAGTCACCTCCTATTTTTCCACTTTTATTGAACATATTTATAAACAAATCTTGTGTTTTGAGAACCTAACAATACTTTTTTGAATATACATAAATACCATGTAGACATATACTTCAAGTACTTTATAATAATGTAAGGAGGACCTGAATGGTGATGAATCCTTAAACATAGTTTACTTGTAGAGGAAAAGGATCATAGTGTCTTCTTGAAAATTTTGTTACTTCTAGCTTAGAAGAGAACTCTTGCAGCCTAAACGGAGAGAAAAAGTTTGGGGAACACCAAAAGGTAAAGAGATTAATTTTTAATGTTACATAATGTCTCTCAAAGGAGATAATTCACATGTCAGTTACACTTCTTCTTTACTAGACTGGTTTATCATCATGGTAAGGAAGAGACGGGGGAAAGTGCCTGAGCTATTCAAAGGGCTTGTTTACCAGGGCTCTGATCATACAAGATAAGTGGGCCTTTAGGGAATTCTTTATTTGCACTTCTAATTGTTTTCTTAAATGTGTTCATAAGAATTCATTCAGAAAACTGCTGCAGATTTAAGGAGATAAAGTAAGACCTCAGATGGCTGTTAGTAATACAAATAGCTTAAAGTGTTTTTGCAAATTACATGTCAACCACAATTAACAATATGATGTTTATTTTGGTGTGGATGGATACCCTTGATAACTCTCCCAGTTATCAGTGGTTCCTTTTATAATGTCATCGTAATTGAAGCATTTTGCCTTGCATAAGACAGATGGGTGTGTAGCCAGTGTTGTCGACCGTTTGTGCCAATACAGTGTGCAGACAGTTGCCAGCTCCACTGTGTCCTGTGAGCAATGGCTGGCCACTAGGTGAAGGGATACATGCAAACATTGGAGCCTGGATCACAGTCATCAGACACTGACAATTCTGCCAGGGTGCAGCAATTTTGGCATTGCCTAATTCACATGCAGTGTGATTGTGGGGAAATTTCAAACAAGTATTGATTGGTGAGAAGCAGATGAGTGTCATGATGACTGGGTTTAGTACTCCCTTTTCTCACTCAGTGTAAAAATCATCTATCCTCTTGAGAAGAAGTAAATAAGATATGGAAATGTTGCTCTTCTGTGTGAGAACTTAGACAAATATTTTCTTTTCTACCAAGAATGTTTTCTAGTGCTTGTCAAAATTTCTTGTGTGTGCTGGGATTCTATACTCTACAGCCGTGCTTGCTTTGTGATAGCACTGAGCTTGCACTTGGTATTAATAAAAGCCATATTTGGAGACGTATTGAAGTGGATTTAAAAGCCAGTCAATTAATCTGCCAGTCCTCTCCTCTTGCCTTGCCATCACAGCACTCACCATAAACTACAATTGAACCAGCAACAGCCCTTTTCTGATGAGGCACGGCTTAATGATAACGATGCTCTCTCTTATAGGGATCTTTTTGTGCTTACACTCCATCATCTTGATGGCTTTGTTTTTACCATAAACATCAAATGGCACTATATTAGGAACATTATATAACAATTAACTACATTTTAATTTGCCTGACAATTATGGAGACATAGTGCTGTCATGGAAATGGACTGCTTCACTGCCATATTAAAGATGCTGAGTGTAATATCTTTTCTGTGTGAAACTTATAAGCAGAGATGTTGCTCCCATCAGTTACAAAGAGGATGTCTGGCTGAAAAGAATAGAAAACCCCGATGTCAGAGTTGGACCATAAGGAAGACCAAGTGCCAAAGAATCGATGCTTTCGAACTGTGGTTCTGGATAAGACTCTTGAGAGTCCCTTGGACTGCGAGGAGATCAAACCAGACAATCCTAAAGGAAATCAGTCCCGAATATTCATTGGAAGGACTGATGCTGAAGTTGAAGCTCCAATACTTTGGCCACCTGATGCAATGAGCCGCCTCTTTGGAAAAGACCCTGATGCTGGGAAAGACTGAAGGTAGGGGTAGAGGGGACAACAAGATGGTTGGATGGCATCATCGACTCATTGGACATGAGTTTTAGCAGACTCTGGGAGATAGTGAAGGACAGGGAAGCCTGGTGTGCTGCAGTCCATGTGGTCCCAGAGTCAAACACGACTTAGCGACTGACAAACAACAACATTACATACAGAGTTTGAACAGGCTCTGTCATTCTTAGTATGTAGAAGGACAGAAATTTTGTTTGCAAGTTCACTGCTATAATTCCAGAATCCTATCTGTGTCCCAGGCAGGAAGAAGGCAGCAAGAAGCTGAGAGAGCCATTGTCTATATCAGGAAACCATAACTTCCCAGAATTCTCAGTTTATGCCTTATTCAATTAGTTCAGTTCAGTTGCTCAGTCATGTCTGACTCTTTGCGACCCCATGGAGTTAAATATGCATTATTTAACCATTTAGAAATCCCTTGCTTTAGTGAATTCTGAGGAAGACTTCTCCAAGTTAGATTGCTTCTGCATCAAATCAAGAGAAGATCATGATTGACTCAATAGTATCAGTCATACTGCTCAAATATGATTTTAAAATAAAGGAATTGGGCTTCCCTGGTGTCTCACTGTTAAAGAATCTGCTGCCAGTGCAGGAGACACAGATTCGATCCCTGATCCGGGAGGATCTCACATGCTGCAGAGCAACTGAGCTCGAGTGCCACAGCCCTTGAGCCTGTGCCCTGGAGCCTGCGCTCTGCAATAAGAGAAGCCGCTGCAATGAGAAGCCCATGTACCGCAACCAGAGAGTAGCCCCTGCTTGTGGCAACCAGAGAAAAGCCTGTGCAGCAACAAAGACCCAGTACAGCCACAAATAAATAAATTAATTAAATTATATACATATATATAAAAGAACTGAATACTTATTGACAGTTAGTTTTCTTGTTGTGGAGTCTCACTCTGTGGGACTGAATATTACTGGAGAGTGGGCTGGGTTGGGAAGAGTTAGAGAGAATAAAACTGAAACAAACTTCAATTTCAGTTTCCAGGTCATTTGGTTTAGAAACCAAGGAAACCGAGAGAAAAGTTCTCTGCTGACTGAAATATGTCTCCTTACTTTCATCCTTCTTTCCCCTTTATGCACTCTAACCTTATCCTTGATATGGAGAAGCTTATAAAAATTGCCACTCCATTGCTCATGACCTGCCCTACAAAGACAGATATTTTGAGAAGATAGATAGTATTCAGGTAAGAAAAGCCTAGACTAATGCCTGCAATGAGAGGGGAAAAGAAAGGAGAATATAAGGAGAAAACAACCCAAAATGCTAGCAAATATCTGCCAGGAAATTGATGTTGGTAAACCTTTGCCTGGTTTTATTTTCAATATTTATGATTTTGCTAAGATTATGGGACTCCTTGACATTTTATTGTATCCTCAGTAGTTTCTGAGGGAGAGGCAAGTAAGTGATCAATTGTTTTAGGCAAAGTCATTCACTGGTGTCAGCCCAGATTTGCACAGTTAATTTTATATTCTGACAATTATATAAATTAATCCAGTAAATCCAACAAAGCCTACCAAGATTTGTCTGGATTTGTCATGAACATTAAAATGTCATCAGCATACATGATAATTTATACTGCCTACGATTAGTGGTAATCCTTCCCATCTCCTGTGAGAATCTAATAACCAGGGCTAATGGCTTTAATGCTAAAATAAACAGCAGAGGATCTGAGCAACGTCTCCTCTTTGTAGCTTTTGGAAGTGGTGTGGTGTGTGTAGAATATTTTCATGGTGTACTTTTTTTTCTGGAAGAATATCAACTGTTCATTCCTATTCTAAATCAAAGGGTTTCAAAGTATTTCATTTGGTGAGTTATACATCTTGTATTCAATAAAATGGTAATTAGAGTTCTTATGGTACATATTTAGAATGCTCTAAGAGGCCTATGTGTGAAAATTTTAAAAAGATGTTCCTAGGTAAAGCTTGGGGTGTACAGCTTGGCAAGAAAAAACTGGGCTGCTTTATAGTATCTGACTTGCCGCTTCAGCTAGGTACTGTTACAGAGCACAGCCTACACGTGATGTGAATCTACCCTAATAGTAAAAGTCTACGTACATAATGAGTATAAATGGCATATTGTAGATGATTTTTTTTTTTTTAGGTACCAATACTTCTGGATCATCACCCTGAAGAAACAGGATTGTATGAAAAAATTAATTGCTTATTTAATATGTAAAACCATGCAGATTAAAATTTTTTTTTGACTGAACTGGGTCTTTGTTGCTGTCCACAGGCTTTTTCTAGTTGAGGCAGGCAGGGGCTACTCTTTGTTGTGGTACGTGGGCATCTCATCGCAGTGACTTCTCTTGCTGCAGAGCTCAGGTTCTAGACAGGCGGGATCAATAGTTGCAGAGCTTAGTTGCCCCACAGCATGTGGAATCTTCCTAGACCAGGGATCAAACTCATGTTCTCTGCCTTGGCAGACAGAATCTTAACTACTGGATCACCAAGGAAGTCCATCAGATGTTTTGATATTGCAAAGGCTAAAGTCCTTTTTCTTTTAGGGGGATATTATATATGTATGCTGCTAAGTCGCTTCAGTTGTGTCCGACTCTGTGCGACCCCATAGACAGCAGCCCATCAGGCTCCCCCGTCCCTGGGATTCTCCAGGCAAGAACACTGGAGTGGGTTGCCATTTCCTTCTCCAATGCATGAAAGTGAAAAGTGAAAGTGAAGTCGCTCAGTCATGTCCGACTCTTAGTGACCCCATGAACTGCAGCCCACCAGGCTCCTCTGTCCATGGGATTTGCCAGGTAAGAGTACTGGAGTGGGGTGCCATTGCCTTCTCCAATTATACATGTATACATATTCCTTATCAGTTATATGCCAGGCACTTTCTGTATACATAATCATGAACAAGCCTCACTTTATAAATAGTGAAACCTAAACTCAGGGAAGTGTGCAGAAAAGGGCTAATCAGCAGGTCTGGGCTGCTGTGCATTTCTTGTCTGTTGGCTCGTGGGAGATGACCTCCGAGCCTTCGGAAACCAGCCTGCTATGAGTGTCTTTCTAGGTTTAAGGGCCCTACACCACATCAGAGAGTTTACACCAACACTTTGATTTTTAGTGAAAAACTGTTTTTGTATGCCTGAAGATTTAGGCCATTCTAGCAATTTGCCTTCTGGGAGGCAGTTGTCTGAGAGTTTGAGGTCAGTCACACAGATGTTGTGTTGTCCTTTATGACCAATGTCCAATAAAATCTCTGGATACCAAGATTTGAGTGAGTTTCCCTCACATGCATTGCCACACATTGTTGCTGGGAGAATGAAGCGCTGTCTGAAGCACTGTCTGTGTGACTTCATTGAGGGGAGGACAAATGGATGTTTATACTTGATTTCTCTGGGACTTCTCCCTATATACATTCAACCTTTGATGATTCTAGTATGTTCTTTTTCCCTGTGATAAATATATATGAATATAACAGCTTTTCTGAGTGCTAGAAGTCCTTCAGGAATTTATTTAGCTTGAAGGTGGTCTTAGGGCTGGATCCCTGACACTGGAGGTTATGTGACTCGTCTTGGTCATGCAGATAACTGTGGCAGATCAAGGATGTGAATAAGCTCCAAATCAAGGGTTCAATTTGTGTTGATTACTGAAAACTCTACATTCTTTCTATGCTCTCCTTTCTATGCTCCATTAAGAAGCATTCCTGAACTATATAGAAGGTAGATGAGAAAAAGATACTACATTTTTTCCCTCTGGCGGTGGGAGAAGATGCATGGGTTTTAGCAGACATGAAATTTGCAGTGACCTCAGGCTTTATTCTGAAGTCACCTATGTTTGTGGTAGAGGTGCATAAATTTATTGTCTGAGTTTTCTATATTTCTCCAACCTCCTACCTTTCTAAAAGTTAATAACAGAGCTTGAATATAGTGGTGTCCTTCCTGGACACTGTTCTTTCAAAATTCCCAATTGTTTAATAGTCATCTGTTTTCCTATATTGAATCCATTACTATTTGAAACACCTAAATTATATCTATTTTTCTAACTGAACACTGAGAAGTTGTTCCAGAAACAAACTACAAGCTAGGATTGCAGGAGAAGAGAAACAAACAAGATGAGCTTTGATTGCTCTGCCTTCCTTCTCAGAGACAGAGTGAACCATGCTGTAGGGAGAGGAAACCCAAGCATAGCATAGCAGTTTTAGAGGGTTGAAAGGACAGAGATTGGAATTAAGTAGGTTGATATAGCTGGAATTTGTGAGTCATTGTTACAGAGAGTAGGGAGCTAGGTACAGAAGGAGTTTTGGATTTCTGTCAAGGGATTTCCTGAGTCTTTGCTCAAATACTAAACTTTTCTGTATACATGAATGAGATTGCTTGTGCTGGGCAATGAAAAACCACTTGGCATCTCTAAGCTGAATAATTACCAGCATTCACACAGGGTCTAGAATAGTTTATGGAGTGAGAAATGAAAGAGGAGAGACTATATTGAAAAATTTATTTTTATTCATGCTACTAGGTTGTTTGTGCAATAAATTGACAATTATAAGCTACTTGTGTTTACCCTGTAGATCTGCAGCCCCTAAACAGTTGCAGGGATCTTTGTAGCCACACTGAACCCTCCCATTCTCCTCTTCTCAATTTACCCACTGCCATAAAAAAATAAATGGGTGAAAAATCTGCATAGACATTTCTCCAAGACATGCAGATGGTCAACAGGTACATTATAAATTGCGCACTATCAGGACTCATCAGGGAAAGGCAAATCAAAACCAGTGATACATCACCTCACACCTATTAGAAAGGTTATCAAAAAGACAAAAAAATAACAAGTGTTGGCGAGGATGTAGAGAAAAGGGTACTCATATACTTTAGCAGGAATGTAAATTAGTACAGCCATTATGGAAAACAATGGAGGTTCTTCAAAAAAATTAAAACTAGAACCATCACAGGACTCAGCAATTCCACCACTGTGTGTATGTCCAAAGGAAATGAAATGTGGACCTCAAAAAGATACCCACACTCCTATGTTCATTGCAGTATTACAATAGCCAATACGTGGGAAAACCTAAATGTTCATTGAAAGATAAATGGATAAAGAAAACGAATACATGTACAATGGAATTGTATTCATTCTTTGAAAAGAAGGAAATCCTACTGCTTGCAAAAACACAGATGAAACTGGAGGGCATTAAGCTAAGTGAAATAAGGCAGACACAGAAAGAAAAATACATGATCTTTCCTATATGTGAAGGCTAAAACAGTCAACCACATGGAAGCAGATGGTTAAATGGTGTTTGCCAGGATCTGTGGAGAGAAGTGGGGAAGTATTAGTCAAAATATACAAAGTTTTGTTCTACTAGATGAGAAAGTCTTAGAGATTTATTATACAGCATGAGTTCAGTTCAGTCGCTCAGTCGTGTCCAACTCTGCGACCCCATGGATTGCAGCACGCCAGGCCTCCCTGTCCATCACCAACTCCCGGAGTTCACTCAGACTCA
>NW_011495026.1:2859034-2886309 GCF_000754665.1 Bison bison bison | reverse complement strand
CTTCTTCACAGTCCAACTCTCACATCCATACATGACCACAGGAAAAACCATAGCCTTGATGAGATGAACCTTTGTTGGCAAAGTAATGTCTCTGCTTTTGAATATGCTATCTAAGTTGGTCATAACTTTCCTTAGTGCCTATAGTTAACAATAGTGTATTGCTTAAAAATTTGCTAAAAGGGTAGATCTTATGTTAAGTGTTATCACAAAATAATGAGAACAACAATGATAATATGAATAAATAAGAAGGCAGGAGGAAACTTCTGGAGGTGCAATAGCACAGATTGTGGTGATTGATCTATGGGTTATACCTATCTTCAAAATCATGAAGTTGTATACATTATTTCTATACAGGATATCAAAAAATTTAAAAAATTAAGATAATTTAAAATATGTTCAAGGATTTAAAGGAAAAATAAACATCAATAGTTATGAGAGAAATACATATAAAATAAGAAAATAGAAATTCTAAGGCAAAAAATACATTATCAGAAATTCTAAAGATTCCCAGTTGGACTTAAGAGGATATCAGATACTGAAGAAATAAAAAGCAGTGAGTTTGAAAACATAACAATGGAAACAAAGCAATCCAAACTGAAACATAGAAATATAAAATTGCAATAAATGCATAGAGCATTGTGGCATGTGAGACAACATAAGGCAGTATAAGATACTGTAACTGGATTTCAGAAATGGAGAAGAAAAATACTTTTTAATAATAAGAAAATTTCTTTCTATATTTGATGAAACTTAAATCTACATACCCAAGAAATTCAATGAGTACAAAGCAGCCTTTTTAAAAAAAGAGAAAAGAAAAACTACTCAATATGACACAACACAATCAAATTTCTGAAAATCAGTGGTAAAAAATAAATTTTGTAAGCACCTAGCAAAAAAAGGACCTATTATATGAAATGGAAGGAAGATAGGAGTGACCTGTTATTTCTTGTTAGCACACATGCCAGAAAACTATGGAATGATATCTTTCAACTACTGAAAGAAAAATACCCCAGAAGTATAGAATTTGCTGTCACAAAATACTCTTCAAAGTGGAGATTAAAGCCATTTTCAAGATAATTAAAGACGTTTTCAGAGAAATAATCAGAGAAATTTTGTTATAGCAGACCAGCAATGCAAGAAAAGCCAAAGAAGTTCTTTTATAAGATACATAAGTTTTTTTTCTTGTTTTATGATTTTTTTAAAAGGATAATTTATTCCTCAAGGAAAACATAATAATTGTACTATGACACTTGGAAAGTATTTGGAAATAAAGTACAACTAAAATAGTTGAAAAATGAGTGGAGAAGGGTGAATCTTATGTATGACAGTGTGATATTATGAAGGTAGACTATGATATATTAAAGATGGATTAGTTAAATCTAGACACACCACTGTAAAAGAAGAGAGATTGCTACTTGGCAAATGAAATAGATGGGAAACTTAAAAAAACAACTACTTAATCCAAAAAAAATGGAAGGAAAAGAGCAGGAAAATAGAAACCAAAAAAATAGCATGGGATAAGTAAAAAAAAAAATATATATCATGATGGCAGATTTAAATCCAACTAAAATGATAATTATATGAACTGGTTTAACCATTCAGTGAAAAAGCAGTGATTGTCAGAATGCGGAGTGAGGGGAAAGCAAGAATCAAGTAGCTTAAAAGAATAGAAAAACGTATGTCATACAATCGCTAAAGCTAGAAAGCAGGACTACATGCATGTATTACTTTAAGGAAAAAGAGACCAGGAGTAGGGATATTTATAGACATAAAGAGGATTATTTCATAATGATAAAATATTCATCAAGAAGATGTACAATTCTTTTTAAATTTTATTTTTATTTTTTTAACACCAGAAACATTTTGTGTTGGGGTATAGCCGATAATAATGTTGTGATAATTTCAGGTGAACAACAAAGGGAACTCGGACATGTATCCATTCTTCCCCAAACCCCCTCCCATCCATGATGGCACATAACACTGAGCAGAATTCCATGTGCTATACAATAGGCTTTTGTTGGTTATCCATTTTAAATATATCTGTGTGTACATGACCTTAGGGGAGAAACTGGAGCTAAAGTTATAAATTTATGTCATCAGCTTATAATTGTATTAAATGACAAGACACATGACCTTCCCAAAGTCTTTAACTATCTCTTCCTTTGTCTCTTTCTGTTTTGTAAGTTCATTTGTATCATTTCTTTTTAGATTCCAGACATAAGGGATATCATATGATATTTCTCCTTCTCTGTCTGACTTACTTCACTCAGTATGACACTCTCTAGGTCCATCTGTGGACCTAGAAATGGCCTGATTTCATTCTTTTTAATGGCTGAGTAATATTCCATTGTACATATGTACCACAGTACCGCATCTTCTTTATGCATTCCTCTGTCAATGAACATTTAGGTTGTTTCCATGTCTTGGCTATTGTAAACAGTGCTGCAATGAACACTGGGGTGCATATATCTTTTCAGGCCATATTTTTCTCTGGATATATGCCCAGGAGTGGAATTGCAGGGTCATATGGTAACTCTATTTTTAGGTTTTTAAAGAACCTCCATATTGTTCTCCATAGTAAGTGCACCAATTTACATTCCCACCAACAGTGCAGGAGAGTTCCCTTCTCTCCACATCCTCTCTAGAATTTGTCGTTTGTGGATTTTTTGATGACAGCCATTCTGACAACTGTGGGGTGATATCTCATTGTAGTTTTGACTTGTGTTTCTCTAATAACTAGCAATGTTGAACATCTTTTCATGTGCCTATCGGCTGTCTGTGTGTCCTCTTTAGAGAAATGTCTGTTCCATTTTTTGAGTGGGATGATTGTTTTGATGCTATTAAGTGTCATAACTTGTTTTTAAATTTTGGAGACGAATCCCTTAGTCTCCAATTCTTTCTTTATTTATTTTTTGGTCAATTACAGAGCTTTAAAATACATGAAACAAAAACTAACAGAATTGAAAGGAAAAATTGGCAAAGGCAAATTATCATCAATTGTTTCAATATCCACTCTTAGTACTTAATAGAACCAATAAATCGATAAAAATATAGAAAACTTAAGCAAGAGTATTGGCTAATTTTACCTAATTGACAGTTAGACTGACATTTTAATTAGAATGATCAAGGAAAAAGAGAAAATAAAAATTATCAGCTACAGAAATGAAATTCAAATACTGAGCATCACTACAGCTTCAGGAATATGAAAGTACAATAAGAGACTTTTATGAGCATCTTTATGCTGGTAAATTAAATAATCCAATAAATTCTATGAAAAATACAAGTACTTAACCATCTTAGTAAGAAATAGAAAATCTAAATAGTCTTATGTCTATTAAAATGCATTTATAGTTAAAATACTTTTCTCAAAGAAAACCAAAGACTTGGATGGATTTAAAAGAAATTTTATCAAACATCTGGAGAAGACATAAAACAAATCTTACACTTATTCTTTCATAAAATAGAAAAACTCTTCTTTATGATACCAATATTAACCTGGTACAACTAAATATATATACTACAAGAAAATAAAATTAAGGATCAAAATCATCTTAAATATTGATTAAAAATGCCCCCACCCCCAAATAATAGCATGTCAAATTCAAACGCTATCAAGAAGTGATAATAAATTATGATCAAATGGAGTTTATCCCAGGAATACATGTTTAAAAATATCAATCAATGCAATTCATCATATTAAGAGAGTAAAGGAGAAAACACTTATGATCACCTTGAAATATGCAGGGAAAATACTTTGATATACCTCAACCACCATCCATGATAATCCCATAAACTTAGGAACTAGTGGGGATTTCCTTAAACCTATGAAAACCTACTGCTTACAAACTACTTAATGGTAAGACTGAATGCTTTCCCACCGATAAACAGGAACATGTCAAGGATGTCTACTCTTCCTATGACTTTTATATAGCATTATACTAAAAGATCTAGTGTATTTAAGTTAGAAAAAGTAATCGAAATCATATAGATTGGAAAAGAACAAGTGAAATTCTATATTCATAGATGACATGATAGCAAATTAGTAAATTTTCAAATAGGCATAGAAAAACCGCTAGAGTGAATATGTGCATTTAGCAAGGCCTTAGGATATAAGAATCACTACGAACAAAGCTAGTGGAGGTGATGGAATTCCAGTTGAGCTATTTCAAATCCTGAAAGATGATGCTGTGAAAGTGCAGCATTCAATATGCCAGCAAATTTGGAAAACTCAGCAGTGGCCACAGGACTGGAAAAGGTCAGTTTTCACTCCAATCCCAAAGAAAGGCAATGCCAAAGAATGCTCAAACTACCGCAGAATTGCACTCATCTCACATGCTAGTAAAGTAATGCTCAAAATTCTCCAAGCCAGGCTTCAGCAATACGTGAACCGTGAACTTCCAGATGTTCAAGATGGTTTTAGAAAAGGCAGAGGAACCAGAGATCAAATTGCCAACATCTGCTGGATCATCGAAAAAGCAAGAGAGTTCCAGAAAAACATGTTTTTCTGCTTTATTGACTATGCCAAAGCCTTTGACTGTGTGGATCACAATAACTTGTGGAAAATTCTGAAAGAGATGGGAATACCAGACCACCTGACCTGCCTCTTGAGGAACCTATATGCAGGTCAGGAAGCAACAGTTAGAACTGGACATGGAACAACAGACTGGTTCCAAAGAGGAAAAGGAGTACATCAAGTCTGTATATTGTCACCCTGCTTATTTAACTTATATGCAGAGTACATCATGAGAAACGCTGGGCTGGAGGAAGCACAAGTCGGAATCAAGACTATTGGGAGAAATATCAATAACCTCAGATATGCAGATGACACCACCCTTATGGCAGAAAGTGAAGAACTAAAGAGCCTCTTGATGAAAAGTGAAAGAGGACAGTGAAAAAGTTGGGTTAAAGCTCAACATTCAGATAACTAAAATCATGGCATCCAGTCCCATCACTTCACGGCAAATAGACGGGGAAACAGTGGCTGACTTTATTTTTCTGGGCTCCAAAATCACTGCAGATGGTGAATGCAGCCATGAAATTAAAAGATGCTTACTCCTTGGAAGGAAAGTTATGACCAACCTAGATAGCACATTAAAAATCAGAGACACCATGTTGTCAACAAAAGTCCATCTAGTCAAGGCTATGGTTTTTCCAGTAGTCATGTATGGATGTGAGAGTTGGATTGTGAAGAAAGCTGAGCACCGAAGAATTGATGCTTTTGAACTGTGGTGTTGGAGAAGACTCTTGAGAGTCCCTTGGACTGCAAGGAGATCCAACCCGTCCATTCTGAAGGACTGGTGCACTGGAATGACCCAGAGGGATGGTACGGGGAGGGAGGTGGGAGGGGGGTTCAGGATGGGGAACATGTGTATACCCGTGGTGGATTCATGTTGATGTATGGCAAAACCAGTACAATATTGTAAAGTAATTAGCCTCCAATTAAATAAATTTATATTTTAAAAAAATTGAGTTGCTTTAATTTTCCATTAAGTTTTACTACTGGACATAGAGTCTATTGGGGAAGATAAAAATTATATGAGTGCAAAATAAATATGTAATTCCAAAATATGTTCAGTGTTACAAGAAGATAAGATGGAAATTTAGATCAAGGAATCTGGGAAGGACTGAAAGAACAAAAATCTGGGATGAGATCTTGATGATATGCTTGGACTAGCATGGGGGAACAATGTGGGAAGAGCATTCCAGGCAGAGTGAAATGCTGTGGGAAGAATTTCTCTTGGTCGAGGTAGCATCTGAGGGCTGATTTGGCTGTATTATTTGTACCAGCGTGACAGTGGCAACAGATGGGGCTAGAGATGTAGGCAAAAGCCGCATCACGCAGGGAGTCATACATGATGGTAAGGAGTTAGAACCTCTTTTGTTAGCTAGGAGAAGACTTGAGTGATTTCAAGTAAAGGGATTGTAAGAAGCAATTTATGTTTTATAAAGATGTTTTCTGCTGAGCATGGCAATTGGATTTAAGATGGCAAGAATAGATAGTAAGATGATTATGAGGTTATTGCAATGATACAACTAATTGATAATGGTGATGGAAGAGGGGATGCAGAAAAATGACAAATGGATGGATCATAAATATATTTATAAGGAGACTGGACCAAACTTGGTGATGGACTGTGTACTGCAAATAAGGAAGAGGAAGGAATCAATAACAGTTTCCAGGCTTATAGCATAAAAAACTGGGTGATGGAAGGATCATTTACTGAGATGTGGTGACAGGAATTCAAGCGGATTTTGTATCGGGTTAGCTTCTGGACATGCTATTTTTCATATGCTTTGTGAGACACCAAGTAAGATACCCAGAAGACATATTTGGATATATGAATTCTAGTCTGTTTTATTGATTGCTGGTCTCTGGCAAAAAATAATCTTTGAATATCTGAAAATGATAAAGGTCAGCTAGGGAGACAGAGAAGGAAAAGAAGATAAGTGGGCTTAGGACAGAGCCTTGGGGAACTCTTAACATTGAAGAGGAGAAGAGACAAGCAAAGGAAAATTGGAGTGAACACTTTGGCTAACTAAATATAATACTGTACTTATGTAACTTATGTTGGTAAATGATAATTATATAGCATATACTACATTAATTATTAAAGTTTTATAATAATTAGCTATATAATTGCACATAATGTAAGACTTGATTCAGACCACTGAACAATAAACATTCTTGCTAATGTAACTGTTCCTTTAAGAGTTAAACATTCTGAGTTAGAGTCAGGAACTTGATTGAGTTCAAACTCTTCCTCCACCACCTACTAGCTATGTGATCTTGCAGTTGATTAACTTTTAGACCTCAGTTTCATTGTATGTAAAAATAGATATACTAATATCTCCTCTAAGAATTAGAAGAGTTAATTTCTAACATGTACCAATCAAATTGACAGGTACACAGCAAACACCATAAAACTGGTGTTACTGTTATTGTGTTGTTATTGTTGGTACTGTTGTAATCTATAGGATCTTGTGCTTGTCTCAGTTTCTCTTCTGTTCACAGGGAATCACTATACTATTGGCTGCTCCTCTCCACTGAGATTTTTTGTCCGGACTCAGGCAATAGAAGAATAGCAGGTTTGCCACGTCCTAGCTGCCTTCTTTTTTTTCTGTGTATCAGTCAACCTTCCTAAAATATACATTGGATCACTTTAATCCTTTGTTTAAACATTTTCAGTGCCTTCCATTTCCTACTTAACCTCCTGAAGTGCTCTTTATCTCATCAGCTTTATTCCTTGTTTATTTTTCTGTCTCTCCACTCAGATGTGAACTCTGTTTGAACAGTATTCTAACTTATGTTCACTCACTGCTGTATCTCCTGATTTAGCATAATGCCTGGCACATTTGGCTTAGACGGTAAAGCGTCTGCCTGCAATTTAGGAGACCTAGGTGCGATCCCTGGGTCGAGAAGATCCCCTGGAGAAGAAATGGCAATCCACTCCAGTACTCTTGCTTGGAAAATTCCATGGACGGAGGAGCCTGGTGGGCTACAGTCCGTGGGGTCGCAAAGATTCGGATGCTACTGAGAGACTTCACTTCACTTCTTCACTTCTGGCACATATTAGGAGCTTAATAAATACCTTTTGCTGTATATTCAGGGTTTCCCTGTGCAGTAAAGAATCTGCCTGCAATGCAGGAGATGCAGGGGACACGGGTTCAATCCTTGGGTCGGGAAGATCCCCTGGAGGAAGGCATGGCCACCCACTCCAGTATTCTTGCCTGGAGAATCCTGTGGACTGAGGAGACTGCTGGACTATAGTCCAAAGGGTTGCAAAGGGTCGGACATGACTGAAGTGACTGAGCATGCATGCATGCACTGTATATGCATTATTAATTGTCACCCCTTGTAGTTGCTGAGGGCAAGGACTGTTTTGTTAATCATTTTATTGTTAGCATCTAGCACATTGACCAGCACATAGTAACTACTCAATATATATCTGTTGAGTGAAACAATGCATGAATTAATGCATCAAAAGTGATTCTCCAGTCTTAATATCTCCAATGATTAAGACTACATCCTTCATCACAATATGGGAATATATTAGCACATTGGAAAATAAAAAATGATGCCATGGGTACTTAAAATCATTGTGTCAAATGTTTAAAATATGAAATCAGCATGTCCTAATATTAGCTCTTTGAGAACAGAGAGAGCTTTTGCCCTTTCCATAACTATGTTTCAGCTCCTGGCACACAGTCACATATAGACTTTCCCTCATCTGTACAGCTGATCTGTAACTAAAGAGGAAATAAAATTAATTGCAACACAGTTTCAGATGAGTTTCCTCCAAAAATGCCTTGAACTGTTGCTTCTGAGAAATCAGGAAATATACTGATCCACATTTCTGGGTGGTGTGTTTTTCTTCCTCCTCATCTATGACTGTCATTCAAATAGGCTGATTCTTCCATAGATTGGTAGACAAACCAAAAAGGGAAGTTAATTAGAGAGCTCTCAGCTTGAATGTTTGACTTGCCACACATATTTCTATACCTAATGGAGATTAAGTTATTTTTTAAAATAAATTGCTAGTGTGAAAGACAAAGTTCTAATTAAAAAAACTCATGTGTATAGATATAGATTAAGTCCCTTACCAATTCATACTTCCTGACATCTCTCGGGACTGTTGTAATACATGTTTCTTGGTTTGATTTAATAGAAGGGCAAAATCTCATGTATGTGAATTTATATTACACCCCTGTGAGGTGCAGTTTCTTTCCTCTCAAAGCTAAGTTCAGGTGTGCTCTGGGATTTCTTTGACTTAAAAGGCTTGAGTGTGTTAAAACTTTATAGCTACTGCTGGGATTTTAGGATTCTCTGAGATTTAAGTCTCTGATTCTAGGCCCCATGTCGTAAGAGTTTTTTCCTTGTTTTGATAAGATCACCCAGTCCTAGACCTCCCTGCAGTGACAGGTATGTTCTGAGGATTAGCGCCAATGTTAAAAAAAAATGCAGAGTTCTGTAGACGAAATACGCTTCTTTGGTTCGAAACATTAGTGATCTAGCTGAGTCCTTTCAGTTATAAAAATTGAATCAAATGTGTTTACCAGAGCATTGCTTTCAGTGTGAATGCTCCCTACAAGTTTTTCATATATCTAGCATATGCATAACTTATTAAAATATCTTACAGATGCAGTTGGATGAAAATAATGCACTTGAAATTTAATAACATTTAATTTACCAAGTACTTCATCACAGCCCTGGCATTAAAAAAAAACCTCTCAAATTCTGTTTGGTAGATTTAGCAATAGAACTGTAGTAATAGAACTGAATCTTCTAGATAATTTAGTTCTTTCATATCACTCTGTCCTCCTGGTGGAAATTGCATCCTTCCTTGCCAAATTTTTTTACGCAACTTTAAGACCAATCTGTATGATAATAAGTGCCTGAAGTCTTCAACTTGACATACCCTTTCTGTGCCTCACCTGTGTTCTTTTAATTATTAACTGCTCCTGTTTTGCTTCATTGATTCAATGTTTTATTTCAGGTGTACCACAAAAGATTATTTTTCTTTAGACTCTGAAAACTGAGTCACTCTTTTTGATGTTTAGCAAAGTATCATGTATGCAAACAGGGAGGTTATTAGCATCTTACAGATTACAAATTAGGCACAGCTGGAGACTGCATGAATAGCCTCAGGCTAATTAATATAGAGAAGCAGCAACTTATTACTAATAGTGCTGGACTTTGTCTACTATTAAATAAGCATGGAGTAAAATGTTCTAGAACTATTTTGTTCATGTTCTATGTGTTTTCTTCAGGTTAGAGTGGGAGACTTTTATGATCTGAAAGAACTCACTTAGCTTTTTTTTAATATTAAAAAAATACTTATTTATTATTTATTTGGCTGCACCAGATCTTAGTTGCAGCATGTGGGGTCTAGTTCACTGACCAGGGATTGAACCTGGGTTCCCTGCATTGGGAACTCAGAGACTTAGCCACTGGGCCATTTGGGAAGTCCCACTCACATACCTTTTAAAGCATGAAATATTTTACAGTAGGAAAGTCAGGCTCTATACTGTTCTGATGGGCATTTTGGACATTAGATAAGAAAAAATATATATATATGAATTAATATTAAAGAATGTAAATATATACAAACAAGAAAATTACTTAAAAAGTTATCTTTCATGGAAATAAGTCAAAAGAGATAAAAATCTCATTTCAATCCTTTGAAAAGATAGTGCATAGTTGATTTGTATTTGATGTTGACATAACAGATCTTTGGTTAGCTTTTAATAAAATGTTTGCCTTGTACCTGTAAGATAGTTTACCTTGCTGAATATTATTATCATACTTATTAATAATGTTATCAAATATTTATTGAGTTTTTTTGCCTAATGCTTGGCACATAGTAAGCATTAAACAAACAATTCTTGGATTCATTAAATCATGTTGAAGAAAATTAATTTTTAATAAATTCTGTATTAGCACTGAGGTGTATATAGAGCCAAATGCAAACAATACATCTAAAATTAAAATGTAACTAGTCTGTTTATTCTAGACTACATGCTATTGAGAATAGTTGTATTTTGGATCCAAATATTACATACATTTTTCCTAATACTTTAGTCTTACATATCAACTTAATATACATATGGAGAATGAGTTTAGGAACTTGAGTAAAAGACTCTTGGATGCATGACCACAGTAACAGGAGCTGGTAAAACCTCAGGGTAGAAGACCCATCAGCAATCTAGCATACTTTCTTTTCCTGGGATTTCTTAGAATGTCTTCCTGAGAACTCAAGATATCCATAGTTGTTTCAGAAAAAAAAAATAAACATTCTATATCCAGACAAGTTTGGGCAATGTTGTCTGCTACAGCTCACTCCTGGTGAATCATAATGCACGATACTAGCATACTACACGGAGAAGGCAATGGCACCCCACTCCAGTACTCTTGCCTGGAAAACCCCATGGATGGAGGAGCCTGGTAAGCTGCAGTCTATGGGGTCACTAAGAGTCAGACATGACTGAGAGACTTCGCTTTCACTTTTCACTTTCATGCATTGGAGAAGGAAATGGCAACCCACTCCAGTGTTCTTGCCTGGAGAATCCCAGGGACAGGGGAGCCTGGTGGGTTGCCATTTATGGGGTCGCACAGAATCGGACATGACTGAAGCGACTTAGCAGCAGCAGCAGCAGCAGCAGAAGCATACTAAAGCTCCAAGAGCTAATAAAAAAAATTGACACAACATTTCTTAAAATATATTTGACCATGAGATCTTTTCTCAAATAAGTTCCATTAATATCCCAAGGATCTAATTTCTCATCAGCATATTTTAGGCAATGGTGTCATAAAGTGCTATCAATAATTTACATGAATTGTGAAAGCAAGATGATGAAAAGAAAAACATGAAAATTTTGAATATTGGAAAAAGTTGAAGGGGATGTCCTTGGGGGAGGAAAAGAGGCAGAATAGGTTTCTAGGGGTGATGGAGACTAGCTTCACAATTCATCAAATGGAGGTCTGTCTGTGATTTTGTATTATTAACAAGTACCATATGTAAAAGTTAGGGGTCTCTTTTGATGCTGGGACTGTTGTCCATAGTGATTCAGAAATAAAATTCATTTGAACCAAGGGGCAAAGATGATTAAAACAGTTTAACTTGTAACACAAATGGAATCTAAATGGAGATGAAAACAATACAGAAAAATCATAAACGTGGCTTGAAGCCTTGAAAGATTCTAACTCTATTCTGTTTCTGAAATCCTTTATTGAAAATAAAGCACATCCAATTATCTGTTGATAAATTTCCCCAATTTTCATAACCATTATGTCATTAAATTCTTTATAATATCAAATCTAAATCACATCTCTTACAATTTGAGCCTGTTCCCTCACATCTTGCCTTTTGAGCATATCGTTTCACTATCAGTTAATGGAATTTTGTCATCTTTCGTCTGAATTTTTAAACTAAGCCCTTCTCATCCTTAGAAAAAGGAATTTAAAATGTGTTCTGAAGCTAGATTTCTGCCACAGAGAAAATGACAGCTACGTCTTCTTCATTTCTGACTGAAGTGTTTTCAGAGCCTCCTAGACAAAATAAGAGACAAGTATACATAAGTGCCTGTTTTCTGGGAAGAGGACAAACGAGGTTTTCAGTAACATATTTGAGAAAGGGCTGGGATTTCTCTCTATTTGGCACTTGGAAACACAAAAGCAGTTTATGTGAGGATAAGTTACTGCCTTAATAACTGCCCAGATAAATAAAGTTAGGCAGCATGTGGATTTTTCAATTCCCTTTCAAGTCATCTCTAGTAAAAATGAGGGACTTGGTTGGCGTCAGGTGGGGCTTCAAGGGCAGGAAAAGCACCTTGGAAACAGGCTCAGGTGCTCAGAAGGGATTCGGGATTGAGCCTTTACTCCCAGAGTGCTTTTGAACACCATGAAGAATGCATTCATCTACCTTCAGTTCAATAATTAATGTCAGTATTCCTACAGCTACTCTTAGAATAACAAATACAGGCATCTCAAGACTTTAAAAGGATGTCATTTAAGATGCTTCGTTTCATGACATATTGTGGCCTCAACAAGTGTATTATTATAAGCCTTAGAGTGACACACAGTAGAGATAGTTTTTTAAAAAAATTAGGGGTATTTTTATGACCACCACAAAAGAAAAGATAATGGGCTATTAAGATTTTTTTTTTTTTTCATAAAAAGGAGAGCAAAACCTTCAAATCATTGGCATGGTGCTATAGAACCAAACTCTAATTGGAAACCAAATGATTATTTGCCCTTGACATGGAAGGTGATTTTGACTTCAGAACCCTGGAATTGTTTCATTCAGAGGTTGGTGCTCCTGAAAGGGATTTCAGTCCTAAGTCTCATCTATTTCTAAGGAAATTCTGAAATCAAAGCAACTTCATGGAGAAAAGAAAACATAAACATAGGGGAAAATCCCATGGACGGAGGAGCCTGGTGGGCTGCAGTCCATGGGGTCTCAAAGAGTCAGACAAGACTGAGCGACTTCACTTTCACTTTTCACTTTCAGGCATTGGAGAAGGAAATGGCAGCCCACTCCAGTGTTCTTGCCTGGAGAATCCCAGGGCTGGGGGAGCCTGGTGGGCTGCCCGCTATGGGGTCGCACAGAGTCGGACACAACTGAAGCGCCTTAGCAGCAGCATACACTCATAGTGTCTGTCTCATTTTCCTGGGGTTTCGAGGAATATCCTGTTGTGGCCGTTGACATGAATGGGAGAGCTGTTTTCTGGGTTTTCATCTGGAGTTCTATTTCTGCCAGTCTCTGGCTCAATGGTGGCTGTTTCTAACCAGCATCTTGCATGCATTTTCCTTTGTATATAAAGGATATTTTACTTTGTGTACAAGGGTATAGTCATCAGATGTGGCATGCGCTGCATATGATTTTCTACCACTTCTCAAAATTTTCACCATAGTATCATGTTTATTTTCATATTTTGTATAAGAAAATTAATTATAATCCTATAATTATACTCATAACTTGATTTTTAACTTATTCATCCTCACATTCACTGATGTACAGGATACTGATTCTGAATAACGGTGATTTAATGGGACCTAATTAAAATTAAAAGCTTCTGCACAACAAAGGAAACTATAAGCAAGGTGAAAAGACAGCCTTCGGAATGGGAGAAAATAATAGCAAATGAAGCAACTGACAAACAACTAATCTTAAAAATATACAAGCAACTCCTGCAGCTCAATTCCAGAAAAATAAACGACCCAATCAAAAAATGGGCCAAAGAACTAAACAGACATTTCTCCAAAGAAGACATACAGATGGCTAACAAACACATGAAAAGATGCTCAACATCACTCATTATCAGAGAAATGCAAATCAAAACCACAATGAGGTACCATTTCACGCTAGTCAGAATGGCTGCGATCCAAAAGTCTACAAGCAATAAATACTGGAGAGGGTGTGGAGAAAAGGGAACCCTCTTACACTGTTGGTGGGAATGCAAACTAGTACGGCCACTATGGAGAACAGTGTGGAGATTCCTTAAAAAACTGTAAATAGAACTGCCATACCACCCAGCAATCCCACTGCTGGGCATACACACCAAGGAAACCAGAATTGAAAGAGACACATGTACCCCAATGTTCATTGCAGCACTGTTTATAATAGCCAGGACCTAGATGTCCAATCAGCAGACGAATGGATAAGAAAGCTGTGGTATATATACACAATGGAGTATTACTCAGCCATTAAAAAGAATACATTTGAATCAGTTCTAATGAGGTGGATGAAACTGGAGCCTATTATACAGAATGAAGTAAGCCAGAAAGAAAAACACCAATACAGTATGCTAACCCATATATATGGAATTTAGAAAGATGGTAACTATAACCCTGTATGTGAGACAGCAAAAGAGACACAGATATATAGAACAGTCTTTGGGACTCTGTGGGAGAGGGAGAGGGTGGGATGATTTGGGAGAATGACATTGAAACATGTATAATATCATATAAGAAACAAATCGCCAGTCCAGGTTCGATGCATGATACAGGATGCTTGGGGCTGGTGCACTGGGATGACCCAGAGGGATGGTATGGGGAAGGAGGTGGGAGGGGGTTCAGGATGGGGAACACGTGTATACCCGTGGCAGATTCATGTTGATGTATGGCAAAACCAATACAATATTGTAAAGTAATTAGCATCCAATTAAAATAAATAAATTTAAATTAAAAAAAATAAAACATGAGTTTTGTATTCTTCTTTGTTTTGTTTAATATTCTAAATCATTCTTTACCCATTTATCTTTTCTGCATAAGCTAATAAACTCACTTTCTGCATAAACCTATAAATTTGACTTCCACATGGAGACGAAAGTGACAACTACAGTCTTTTCTTGATTCAAGTTATTTCTTTAATATCCATGATATCTGTACTGGCTCATTTGGCAAGATAGAAGGCAATGGCACCCCACTCCAGTACTGTTGCCCGGAAAATCCCATGGATGGAGGAGCCTGGTAGGCTGCAGTCCATGGGGTCGCTAAGAGTCAGACACGACTGAGCGACTTCACTTTCACTTTCCACTTTCATGCATTGGAGAAGGAAATGGCAACCCACTCCAGTGTTCTTGCCTGGAGAATCCCATGGACAGAGAAGCCTGGTGGGCTGCAGTCCATGGGGTCGCATAGAGTCGGACACGACTGAGGCGACTCAGCAGCAGCATTCACTTATAAGTTCAGAAACAGCCTTCTCTGAGTGGGAGATAATAACTTTACACATTTGGAGGTGTCTGTTTGCAAAAGGAAATATGAAAAATAATTAAAATGACAGTTAGTTTTGATACTTAAAATGTTGCCCAAGCTCTATCAACAATTTTATATGCATCTCAAATAAAGATAATAAGAAAACTAAATCAGAAATTTATATATTTGGCTCAAAAAAGTTTATAAAGTTTTTTCCTGTTAAGCAATTATAATCTACACTAACATGGCAGAGTCACCCATAAGAAAACAATGACATCTGTGATTTAGACAGGCCTCTTAACAAGTAGATGTTACGTAAAATGGAAAGGTTTATTTTACTCTATTTGTACATGTGTCCTATATGTCAATCAGAGATACAGCATTTATTATTTAAATAAAATCTAGCTGAATTGATACAAGTGAGAGGGTGGAATCTTTTATCTTTGTGTTCATGGCTTTATGGTGACACTATACATGGAGTGACAGAGATGGATAATTAAAGGCATATTGATTTCAGTAATATTTTAATGGAATGTAATCAGTCTTTTAAATTTTGTATCATTCCTGATTCTTAATTTTTTTTCAAGTCTCAAGATTGTTCATTAAATAACCCACTTTTATTCCTCTTTGCCTTTAAATTATGAAAATGCCATAATTAACTTCTCTCAAAACTGCATTTATTGTGTCTCTAAACCCTTCTTTATGACATCCTCAGCATCATCAATTTCAAAACTGAGATCACTGTCTTGTGTTTAATTTGCTATTACTCAGCTGGTTATGAATACTATTACCGCTTTTAAGTCCTTTATGCTTTACTCTGCTGTTCGCTCTCATTTTCACATAAACTGGTGTGTGAGCTGAAGTAGATCCTGTTATGCGGAAAGAGTCAATTAATTCACACTTTGATCTAATAAGATAGGCTCTATCCTTGGATAGGATTTATGGGCATGACAGTAAAGTCTCTCACTCTATACTGGTAGAATCCTCCAGGTTCAACAAGCTGTTAGGCATTTGGAAATCTTTTCTGATTTTTCTATATATGGCTTCTCAGTCTAGCTTTCCAAACTTCCACAGTGTAAATTATCCTTTTTAGAATCTAAAATGTGCTTGGGATATTTCTGAAAATTGTTTTCAATATATACAGTGTTTAATTGAAGAAGGAACTGTAGTTCAAATGCATTCTCCTGAATTGTCATCAGCTTTCTAAAACAGCAGGCAGTAAACTATCTTCTCTTCAGCTAAGCACCTATTAAAGTTACTGGCTGTATTTGTTATACCAGCCAGTTGGAATTAAGCCATTCCAGGCTGACTAATCAATCATATATACTGCAGTTTTGACCACTCTTTCCATGTAGTAATCTCATTTCAGTTTCCCTTTAAAAATTAGCCAACATGTCTATTTTTAATCCACAAGTTCCTTGAGCTTCCCTGACATACTTAGTGTGAAAATGTATAGAACGCTGTTCCTAATTTATAGAGATTATATTCTGAAAGGTCATTTGTAAACTAGTTTAAAATAACACTTATTTCCCCATAGACAATGCTATACTTGTTGCTTAGGTTTGGCTGGCAGTCTTCAAGTCTTTATCCTTATAATTTACTATAGCACATGCTTGGTACATGTTTTTCAGTTGCTAAGTTGTGTCTGACTCTGTGACCCCATGGACTGCAGCATGCCAGGCTTCCCTGTCCTTCACTATCTCCTGCAGTTGGCTCAAATTCATGTCCATTGATCCAATATGCTATCTAAACATTTCATCCTCTGCTCCCCTCTTCTCTTTCTGTCCTAAATCTTTCCCAGCATCAGGGTTCTTTTCCAGTGAGTCAGCTCTTCACATTAGATGGCCAAAGTGTTGGAGCTTCAGCTTCACCATCAGTCCTTCCAATGAATATTCAGGGTTGATTTCCTTTAGGATTGACTGGTTGGATCTCCTTGCAGTTCAAGTGACTCTCAAGAGTCTTCTCCAGCACCACAACTCAAAAGCATCAGTTCTTCGGCGCTCAGCCTTCTTTATGGTTCAACTCTCACATCCGTACGTGACTACTGGAAAAACCATAGCTTTGACTATATGGATCTTTGTCGGCAAAATGATGTCGTTGCTTTTTAATATGCTGTCTAGTTTTGTCATAGCTTTACTTCCAAACGGTAAACATCTTTTAATTTCATGGCTGCAGTCACCATCCACAGTGATTTTGGAGCCCAAGAAAATAAAATCTGTCAATGTTTCTACGTTCTCCCCTCTGCCATGAAGTGAAGGGACTGCATGACATGATCTTGTTTTTTTAAATGTTGAATACACGGTAGGTGCTAAATAAAATTTGTTAAATGAGTGACTGAATATAATGTTAAAACTATAAATTCTAACCATGATGTAGAAAACCATTCCTATGAGACAATGCTTTCAGATTTTCATTTTGGAGTGATGCCAGCTACAGAGTTTTCTGTAATACACTGGAGTAAGTACTCATTGCTGATTTCCCCCACTTCTGAATAAAAACTTCTCAGGCTCCAATAGGTCCGTCTTCCTGGGAGGCCTTTTAAGTCCTGCAAAAATCGTGTGCCACCCTTTTTTTCTTCTGCTGGTTCCATTAATTGGTTTCTATCTCCCTGATCCTCCATATGAAATATGTAGTTTCATATATATTTTAAAACATGACTCGTCCTGACATTAAGGAGAAAACAATCCTGTTCTTGAGGGGTTTTCTTTTTTGTATTGTCTTCTTCTTTGTGCTAATGACAAGAAAGTAAAGTGTACCAAATATTTAAAAAGAAAGAAAACAATGCAAAGAGCCCCCCAAACTCTCTTCTGTATTTACTTTTTATGTATTCTTTTTTGGTTGCTCACAATAAGGAAGCAGACTTTTATGTAAATACTAAAAGGCAGAGATATTTTACTCCCAAAGGACAATTAAAATATTTTTCTATTTCAAATGTTTGTGGTTAGGTTCTCCTGGACCAGAGTCTGATAGTAGAAGAATGGACTATAAAGCCTCATGGGTCTTCAACAGAGTTTATCAGTTAATTTTGGCCATATTGATGCGATTAAAAACCCCTCTGAAAGTCAGTGACAGGCAGCAGCAAACAATTCTCTCTTGCTCCTGCATCTGAGATTTGGCAGGGCTCAGCTGAGGTCCTATCACTTCATGGCATATAGAAGGAGAAAAGGTGGAAGAAGTGACAGATTTCCTCACTCTGGCTCTAAAATCACTGTGGATGGTGACTGCAGCCATGAAATTAGAAGATTGCTTCTTGGCAGGAAAGCACTTTCTAGAATGCTTCTAGACAGTGTGTTAAAGAGCAAAAACATCACTTTACCAACAAAAGTCTGTATAGTCAAGGCCATGGTCTTTCCCGTAGTCATGGACAGATGTGAGAGCTAGACAATAAAGAAGGGAGAGCACCAAATAAATGATGCTTTTGAACTGTGGTGTTGGAGAAGACTCTTGAGAGCCCCTTGGACACCAAAGAGATCAAACCAGTCAATTTTAAAGGAAATCAACCCTGAATACTCTTTGGAAGGACTGATACTGAGGCTGAAGCTCCAATACTTTGGTCACCTCATGCAAACACCTGACTCATTGGAAAATACCCTGATTCTAGGAAAGATGGAAGGCAGAAGGAGAAGAGGGTGACAGAGGATGAGATGGTTGGATGGAATCACTGATTCAATGGACAGTAACTTAGGCAAACTCCAGGAGATGGTGAGGGACAGGGAAGCATGACGTGCTACAGTCCATGGGGTCACAAAGGGTTGGACACGACGACTTGGTGCCTGAAAAACAATGACAGCTGAGGGAGACTGGGATTGACCACAGACTGGAGGTGAGGCTTAGGTTTGTTCCAGGCGTCCCATTCTTTGGGGATCACAGGGCTACTCAGGCCATGTTCTTTTCATGTCCCGGGCAGAGTGTAAGAGGACACATCCAGTTGTATAAGCACACCTCAAGTCTCTACTTGTTAATATCCCATTGGCTAAAAATGTTACATGACCTGACCCCAAGTCAAAGGCCAGGAAATAAACTCCACATCTTGTAGGAGGAACTGCAGAATCACATGACAAAGGATAGATTCAAGGAAAGGTATAGAGTTGAGAACAACAATGCAATCTACCATTCAGGACTAAATACAGAACACGTGCATGCCTCAGGGAGACTAAAATTTTTGTACCTTCTAAAGCCAATTTTCTTTAAATAGTTGTTTAGTGTTTCTTTCTGGGAGATGGAAAGAAAATAAATGTCTATTGCAACAAATTGTGCAAAAAGAAACATTTACTCAGTAATTTACTTTTGCTTGCAAAACCAGTGCCAATATTTAGAGGGGAAAATGACAAAAAAGTAGTATAATAGTGAAGAGTTCAAGTTCTAGGCCATGTTGCCTGGATTTAAATCAGTTAAATCATTTAATCTCAAGTTAGATATAAATATTATTAACATGCTGCTCTTCTGTCTCCAGATTTCTTTTCTTTTTTAATAAGCAAAGTAATACAACTTCTTAGGAGGCAAATAATTTAAAATTACTTAAAATTTAGGTAACAAAATAAAATAGCATTTCAATAAACAAGCATCATTCAGTTTTTGGAATTTCAGCTAATTGCAGTTGACTTTTATCTGCCTACAAATGTTCATCTATAAAATGCTCAGTAGAGCTAGATCTGGCAGTAGAGAGATGTGTTTAATTTGAGGGCATTATAATCTTGTGATAGAGGATGAATTTAAAATATGACCATTTATCCCAGTGTTATTTTAACACCTTTATAGATTGACCTTTCATGCATCTGTTGGCACGAGTTTTGCCTTAATCCTCCTCTGGTTCTTCTGGTACCTGATGGGGACAGAGCTAGACTGGTTGAAGAGCTCAGGAAAGATACTGAATGCTGATCTGTGAGAAGTTCTGAAACATCACTGGTCATTTAAGGACTTGTATTCAATTAAGTTGCAAGAGATGTGTTTATAAAGTACTTGGAGTAGGAGGTAGGTGAGAATGCAAAAGGCATATTTATATAATGAAGCTAAATTATTCTACAAGAAAACAGAGTTTGGTTAACATAGGGACTTTAATTTGTGTGTGTGTGTGAGAGATGAACATTTGGAACTGGGGTTGAACTGTTAGGGAACAGAAGAAGCTGACTATGTTCTCAACAGAAGACAGAGGAGGACCTATCCTCTAAAGATTTAGTGTCTTTAGAGGAGTGTCCTCTAAAGATGCAAGGTCCTCCCCTCTAAAGACGGTAAAGTGATCACAAAGTTTTTGTTGAGAACAACACCAAAGCTTAATGCTTTCCTGAGTCATCTTTATGTCTTCATTCATCTCTGATATGTGGCTCACTTTCCCCTTTTCATGTCAATTCTGCTATATTGATCTTGGGCTAAGGGGAAAATTAAGAACAGAAACTATGGGAGATGGCTTATCAAACATTTATTAAATAGCTATTATGCACTAGACATTCTTCTAGACATTAAAGATAAAAAATAAAGAGCTTCTATTTTTAACAAGCTAATAGTTCAATAGTAGAGTTTATAATGTAAACCAGTTCTATGTATCATTTATTGAAAACTTAGCATGTGGCTAAAATACTCATCTCTCTTAAACTCCTTCCATCAGTTTGATACTAAACAGGCAATCCACCCATTTGCCAGTCAGTGCTTTGACTGCCTAACTTCCAATGGTCTTGTCCTTCTCACTGTGCACTTCAGAATCATACCCTCAACTTGTCTTAGGCAATATTGGTCTTACCACCAAAATATCAATTCCCAGCATCCTGTATGAACCTGATACTCTCTTTAGTCCCATTTTCCCTACTATTCCACTCCATTTGTTCTTGACTCTGTCAGGACCTTCAACCCATTCAACTCTCCCCCACTTCCACACCTCTTTTTCACAGTTCATCTTATCCCACCCTCACCAACCTATGTCCTCAATTCTCTCCTTGACCAGCTTAGAGTCAATAGCCTTTAATCATTCCTTGGCATACATCCTTAACTCCCCTACTTTTCTTTTACTGGTCAAAACTCTACCTATTTAAATATAACTCTGGGCTTCCCTCATGGCTCAGTCAGTAAAGAATAAGCCTGCAGTGCCGGAGAGTTGGGTTGATCCCTGGATTGGGAAGATCCCCTGGAAAAGGAAGTGGCAACCCACTCCAGTATTCTTGCCTGAGAAATCCCATGGACAGAGGAGCCTGGAGGGCTACAATACATGAGGTCACAAGAGTATGACATAACTAAGTGACTAAACCACCACCACCACCTGCTTTATTACATATTTGGAATCAAATAGCTGAATGTGTCTAGGGGGAAATACCCAACTATTCTAGGGTTCAGTTCAGTTCAGTCGTTCAGTCATGTGCAACTCTTTGAGACCCCATGGACTGCAGCACACCAGGCTTCCCTGTGCATCACCAATTCCTGGAGCTTGCTCAAACTGATGTCCATTGAGTTGGTGATGCCGTCTAACCATCTCATCCTCTGTCATCCCCTTCTCCTCCTGCCTTCAATCTTTCCCAGCATCAGGCTCTTTTCCATCAAATCAGTTCTTCATATCAGGTGCCCAAAGTACTGGAGCTTCGGCTTCCTCATCAGTCCTTCCAATGAACATTTAGAATGGATTTCCGTTAGGATTGACTGGTTTGGTTTCCGTGCAGTCCAAGAGACTCTCAAGAGTATTATCAGGCACCATAGTTCAAAAGCATCAGTTCTTCAGCACTCGGCTTTTTTTATGGTCCAACTCTCAAGTCCATGCATGACTACTGGTAAAACCATAGCATTGAATGTTTGTACCTTGGTTGGCAAAGTAATGTCTTTGCTTTTTAATATGCTGTCTAGGTTTGTTATAGATTTTCTTCCAAGGAGCAACCATCTTTTAATTTCATGGCTGCATCCACCATCTGCCATGATTTTGGAGCCCAAGAAAATAAGGTTTGTCATTGTTTCCATAGTTTACCCATCTATTTGCCATGAAGTGATGGGACCAGCTGCCATGATCTTCATTTTTTTAATGTTGAGTTTTAAGCCAGCTTTTTCAGTCTTCTCTTTCACTTTCATCAAGAGGCTCTTTAGTTCCTCTTCACTTTCTGCCATAAGGGTGGCGTCATCTGCATATCTGAGGTTATTGATATTTCTCCTGGCAATCTTGATTCCAGCTTATGCTTCATCCAGTCCAGCATTTCACATGATGTACTCTGCATATGAGTTAAATAAGCAGGGTGCCTTGATGTACTCCCTTCCTAATTTTGAACCACTTGCTTTTTCCATGTCTGGTTCTAACTGTTGCTTCCTGACCTGCATACAGATTTCTCAGGAGGCAGGTGAGGTGGTCTGGTATTCCCATCTCTTTAAGAATTTCCCACAGTTTATTGTGATCCACATAGTCAAAGGCTTTGGTGTAGTCAATGAAGCAGAAGTAGATGATTTTCTGGAACTTTCTTGCTTTTTCTGTGATCCAGTGGATGTTGGCATTTTGATCTCTGGTTCCTCTGCCTTTTCTGAATCCAGCTTGAATATCTGAAAGTTCTTGGTTCATGTACCGCTGAAGCCTGGCTTGGAGAATTTTGAGCATTACTTTCCTAGCATGTGAGATGAGTGCAATTGTGCAGTAGTTTGAACATTCTTTGGGATTGCCTCTTTTGGATTGGAATGAAAACTGACTTTTTCTAGTCCTGTGGCCACTGCTGAGCCTTCCAAATTTGCTGGCATATTGAGTGCAGCATTTTCACAGCATCATCTTTCAGGATTTGAGATAGCTCTGTTGGCATTCCATCACCTCTACTAGCTTTGTTCATAGTGATGCTTTCTAAGGCCCACTTGACTTTGCACTCCAGGATGTCTGGCTTTAGGTGAGTGAGCATACCATCATGATTATCTGGTTCATGAAGATCTTTTTTGTATAGTTGTTCTGTGTATTCTTGCCACCTCTTCTTAATATCTTCTGCTTCTATTAGGTCCATCCCATTTCTGTCCTTTATTGTGCTCATCTTTGCATGAAATATTCCCTTCATATCTCTAATTTTCTTGAAATTATCTGTAGTCTTTCCCATTCTATTGTTTTCCTCCATTTCTTTGCATTGTTCACTTAGGAAGGCTTTTAAAAAATATCTACTTGCTGTTCTTTGGAACTCTGCATTCAGATGTGTATATCTTTCCTTTTCTCCTTTGCCTTTTGCTTCTCTTCTTTTCTAAGCTTTTTCTAAGGCCTCCTCAGACAACCATTTTGCCTTTTTGCATTTCTTTTCCTTGAGGATGCTTTTGATCACCGCCTCATGTACAATATTATGAACCTGTAACCATAGTTCTTCAAACACTCTATCAAATCTAATGCCTTGAATCTATTTGTCACTTCACTGTATAATGGTAAGAGATTTGATTTAGGTCATACCTGAATGGCCTAGTGGTTTTCCCTACTTTCTTCAATTTAAGTCTGAATTTGGCAATAAGGAGTTCATGGTCTGAGCCACAGTCAGCTCCTGGTCTTGTTTTTGTTGACTGTATAGAGCTTCTCCATCTTTGGCTGCAAAGAATATAATCAATCTGATTTTGGTGTTGACCATCTGGTGATGTCCATGTGTAGTCGTCTCTTGTGTTGTTGGAAGAGGGTGTTTGCTATGACAAGTGTATTCTCTTGGCAAAACACTGTTAGCCTTTACCCTGCTTCATTTTATACTCCAAGGCCAAACTTGCCTGTTACTCCAGGTATCTCTTGACTTTCTACTTTTGCATTCCAGTCCCCTATGATGAAAAGAACATCTTTTTTTTGGTGTTAGTTTTAGAAAGTCTTGTAGGTCTTCATAGTACCATTTGACTTTGGCTTCTTCAACACTAGTGGTTGAGGCATAGACTTGGATTACTGTAATATTGAAAGGTTTGCCTTGGAAATTAACAGAGCTCATTTTATCATTTTTGAGATTGTACCCAACTACTGCATTTCAGACTCTTGTTGACTATGAGGGAAACTCCATTCTTCTAAAGGATTCTTTCCCATAGTAGTAGATATAATGGTCATCTGAATAAATGTGCCCATTCCAGTCCATTTTAGTTCACTGATTCCTAAAATGTCGATGTTTACTCTTGCCATCTCCTGTTTGACCACTTCCAATTTACCTTGATTCATGGACCTAACATTCCAGGGTTCTATGCCATAATGTTCTTTATAGCACTGGACTTTACTTCCATCACCAGTTACATCCACAACTGGGTGTTGTTTTTTTCTTTGGCTCTGTCTTTTCATCCTTTCTGGAGTTATTTCTCCACTGTTCTCCAATATCATATTGGACATCTACTGACATGGGGAGTTCATCTTTCAGTGGCATATCTTTTTGCCATTTCATTCTGTTCATGGGGTTCTCAAGGCAAGAATACTGAAGTGGTTTGCCATTTCGTTCTGCAGTGGACCACATTTGTCAGAACTCTCCACCATGACCCATGCATCTTGAGTAGCCCTACACGGCATGGCTCATAGTTTAATTGAGTTAGACAGGCTGTGATCCATATGATCAATTTACTCTGCTTGCTGCTAAGTCGCTTCAGTTGTGTCCAACTCTGTGTGACCCCATAGATGGCAGCCCACTAGGCTCCCCCGTCCTGGGATTTTCCAGGCAAGAATACTGGAGTGGGTTGCCATTTCCTTCTCCAATGCATGAAAGTGAAAAGTGAAAGTGAAGTCGCTCAGTTGTGCCTGACTCTTAGCGACCCCATGGACTGCAGCCCATCAGGCTCCTCCGTCCATGGGATTTTCCAGGCAAGAGTACTGGAGTGGGGTGCCATTGACTTCTCTGTACTATGCTTACTGGTCTCTTTAAATTTACGGCCACAAATTTCTAGTGAGTTATCAGCCTGCAGCTTCATCCTACTGTATTTCTCCAGTAACTTCATTGTCCTTTTCTCTGGGGTGACAAGTTTATATGTTATTCTTTCTTTTTAAACTTCTAACACTTCCTGCTTTATCCTTAGTCTCAGCTAGTTATAGGAATGCTAAGATGAGAGCCACTTCCACTTCCCATCACCGAGCCTGCCTCTGCTTCCTACTTTCCCTCTGGTTTCTATAGACAAGCTGTCCCTCCTCCCCCCAGCAGCCAGCTCCTCCATCTCATACTGGGTCTCCCATGCCTTCTTATTTCCTAGTATGCTTTGCCTCTGCAATATCTTGTCTCTCATCATCCTTTGTTGTTTTTCCTTAATGGATCATCCTCATTAGCTTATAAACATGGTGCAATCATTTCCATCTTTAAAAGGAAAAACCTTTCCTTTATGTTCCCTTTCTGCTACCACTCTACCGCTCTGCTTTCCTTAATGGTAAAATTCATTGGAAAAATTGCCTAGACTTGCTGTGTCCATTTTCCTCCTCTCATTATTTCTAATAAATCTACTTGAATCACTATTTTCTCCCCACCCCTCCACTGAAACTCTTCTTGTTATGGCTGTCCCCGACCTCTAGCTTGCTAAAGCCAATGTCAGGTCATCTGCGTTCATCTCATTCATTCAACGTCTCAGCAGCATGGCAACACTCTACCTGGTTTAAGGGACCCTAGATATCCAGGTTTTCCTTTTATTTCACTGCTTATTTCTGCGCTTTTCTTACCGACTTCTCCATTTTCCAATTTTTTTGGCCTTCCTTTTTCGACTACCTATTCCCTCTAGATGACTTCATCCAGTGTCTTGTCATTTAATACAATTATAGGCTGATGACTTATAAATTTATAAATCTACCTCTAATTTCTCCCCTAAGTTTCCGGCTTGTATATTCAACTGTTCATTTGACTCCGCTTTGATGTCTAAGAGATACCCCAAATGGGACATGTTAAGAGGTGAACTCTTGATTTTTTGCTAGCCTCCTTGCTTGTTCCCAATTGTTGTCATTTTGATTACTGTTTCTACATGTCTCCAATTGCTCAGGCCTAGTAACTACTCCTCCCTCTATCTAATCACTTAAAAAGCCATGTTGGCACTTGCTCACTTTAAAAATCTGTCTCAGCCCAGCTACTTCTTTCTATCTGCACTGCTACCATCCTTGTTCAAAAGTCACTGTCATTTCTGTTTTGAATTTTTGGACTCTCCCATCTTATTTCTCTGCTTTTAATCTTGCCTGGCTGTCATCCATTCTCTATAGAGCAATCAGAGGGATCCTTTTAAAATGTTAACAGGATCATGTCATGCCCTTGCTTAATATCCTCCAGCACTATGGGTGTGATTTAAGCAAATGATATGGAACTCTAGTCAATGGGCCCAAGATTCTGGTCTATATGCAAAGTTTGGTGAAGGAGTGCATTTATATTGTAACTTACAATTATGTTCAGTATATAACCATAATTCTTTATTAATCTGCTCCTAACAATTTTTTAGCTATCAAATATGGATTAATTTGATGAAGGGGATTTCTGGTTTATAGTTATATTTTTAACTTGATAGGGGAAAGAGCATTCCCTTATCTAATCATTTGATCAATCTCCTTGAAAATAGCTATCTAATATTTCATTGTAATATTTCAATCATGTATCATAATTGAACCCTCTCATATTGTTTCTACATGTTATTATAAAAGAATAAAGATGTTGTGAATGCCTCTGTGCATAAAGGGGGAAAAGACTGTATATATCTTGAAGCCCTTCAATACATATTTCTGGGGCTTTGTTTAGAAATCTTTTAGAAAAGGATTGGTCCAGGGTCGAAGGGTTGGCATGAGAATAGAAACTGGAGCCTACTATACAGAGTGAAGTAAGCCAGAAAGAAAAACACCAATACAGTATACTAATGCATATATATGGAATTTAGAAAGATGATAACGATAACCTTGTATGTGAGACAACAAAAGAGACACAGATGTATAGAACAGTCTTTTGGCCTCTGTGGGAGAGGGAGAGGGGGGGATGATTTGGGAGAATGGCACTGAAACATGTATAATATCATATAAGAAACAAATCACCAGTCCAGGTTCAATGCAGGATACAGGAAGCTTGGGGCTGGTGCACTGGGATAGCCCAGAGGGATGGTATGGGGAGGGAGGTGGGAGGGGGTTCAGGATGGGGAACACGTGTACACCCATGGCAGATTCATGTTGATGTATGGCAAAACCAATACAATATTGTAAAGTAAA
>NW_011495026.1:2856885-2858916 GCF_000754665.1 Bison bison bison | reverse complement strand
AAAAAAAAAAAAGAAAATTGATATCATCCTCTGACCTAGATTTTTCTTAACTGTTTCCCTGAATTCTCTCTACTTTTGTACCAGTGCTCTTTGGAGAGAAGATTATATGTGATAAGCAGTGTTTCAATATTCTATAGAATCCAGGGAGAAAAAGGGGTTCTGCCTGGTAGCCTCATTACATTGGTGATGTGAAGTAACTGTTGAAGCATTGAATCAAGAAGCAGGGTGGGTGTAAGCACTGCATGTGTAGTGGGAATACCACCAGCCTAGTTGAGGATGAGCATTTAGAGTTCAGGGATCCACATGTCACCTTGTTGAGGAGAACGTGAGAACCAAATTGACAAGTTGGGTGCTAGTGAGGCTAAATTTATCTTTGCAATAGGAGCTTTTCTGGGTAGTGGAGGGGAGAGAAGAGAGGAAAGCTAGACTTGAAAGGGACAGGAGAGAGACAATGGGGAAGCTGCTATGTTTGGGAAAGTGAAAGGAGAAATGGAGAAAGATGATGATACATTTTTCCATATATCATGAATTTTTCTAGGAGGTTGTTCAATTCAGTTCAGTTCAGTCACTCAGTCGTGTCTGACTCTTTGCGGCCCCATGGACTGCAGCAAACCAGGCCTCCCTGTCCATCACCAAGTCCAGGAGTTTACTCAGACTCATGTCCATTGAGTCGGTGATGCCATCTAACCATCTCATCCTCTGTCATCCCTTTCTCCTCCTGCCTCCAATCTTTCCCAGCATCAGAGTCTTTTTAAATGAGTCAGTTCTTCCCATATGGTGGCCAAAGTATTGGAGTTTCAGCTTCAACATCAGTCCTTCCAGTGAATATTTAGGACTGATTTCATTTAGGATGGACTGGTTTGATCTCCTTACTGTCCAAGGGACTCTCAAGAGTCTTCACCAACACCACAGTTCAAAAGCATCAATTCTTCAGCACTCAGCTTTCTTTGTAGTCCAACTCTCACATCCCTACATGACTACTGGAAAAACCATAACCTTGACTAGACGGACCTTTGTTGGCAAAGTAATATCTCTGCTTTTTACTATGCTGTCTAGGTTGGTCATAACTTTTCTTCAAATGAGCAAACGTCTTTTAATTTCATGGTGGCAGTCACCATCTGCCATGATTTTGAAGCCTATAAAAATAAAGTCTGTCACTGTTTCCCCATCTTTTTGCCATGAAGTGATGGGACCAGATGCCATGATCTTAGTTTTCTGAATGCTGAGTTTTAAGCCAACTTTTCCACTCTCCTCATTCACTTTCAACAAGAGGCTCTTTAGTTCTTCTTCTCTTTCTGCCATAAGCATGGTGTCATCTGCATATCTGAGGTTATTGATATTTCTCCTGGCAATCTTGATTCCAGCTTGTGCTTCATCCAGTCCAGTATTTCTCATGATATACTCTTCATATAAGTTAAATAAGCAGGGTGACAATATACAGCCTTGATATATTCCTTTCTCAATTTGTAACCAGTCTGTTGTTCTATGTCCAGTTCTAACTGTTGCTTCTTGACCTGCATACAGATTTCTCAGGAGGCAGGTGAGGTGGTCTGAAATTCCCATCTCATTAAGAATTTTCCACCATTTGTTTTGATCTACACAGTCAAAGGCTTTGGCGTAGTCAATAAAACAGAAGTAGATGATTTTCTGGAACTCTCTTGCTTTTTTTATGATCCAGAGAACGTTGGCAATTTGATCTCTGGTTCCTCTGCCTTTTCTAAATCCAGCATGAACATCTGGAAGTTCATGGCTCATGTACTGTTGAAGCCTGGCTTGGAGGATTTTGAGCATTACTTTGCTAGCGTGTGAGATAAATGCAATTGTGCAGTAGTTTGAGCATTCTTTAGCATTGCCTTTCTTTGGGATTAGAATGAAAAACTGACCTTTTCCAGTCCTGTGGCCACTGCTGAGTTTTCCAAATTTTCTGGCATATTGAGTGCAGCATTCACAGCATCATCTTTTAGGATTTGAGATAGCTCAACTGGAATTCCATCACCTCCACTAGCTTTGTTCATAGTGATGCTTCCTAAG
>NW_011495026.1:2856640-2856785 GCF_000754665.1 Bison bison bison | reverse complement strand
TAAGCCAGAAAGATAAAACACCAATACAGTATACTAATGCATATATATGGAATTTAGAAAGATGATAACGATAACCTTGTATGTGAGACAACAAAAGAGACACAGATGTATAGAACAGTCTTTTGGCCTCTGTGGGAGAGGGAGA
>NW_011495026.1:2855356-2856263 GCF_000754665.1 Bison bison bison | reverse complement strand
CCAATCCCTCCCAGCATCAGAGTCTTTTCCAATGAGTCAACTCTTCGCATGAGGTGGCCAAAGTCCTAGAGTTTCAGCTTTAGCATCATTCCTTCTAAAGAAATCCCAGGGCTGATCTCCTTCAGAATGGACTGGTTGGATCTCCTTGCACTCTGCATTCAGATGCTTATATCTTTTCTTTTCTCCTATGCCTTTTCCTTCTCTTCTTTTCATAGCTATTTGTAAGGCCCCCTAAGACAACCATTGTGCCTTTTTGCATTTCTTTTTCTTGGGGATGGTCTTGATCATTGCCTCCTATACAATGTCATGAACCTCCATTCATAGTTCTTCAGGCACTCTGTCTATCAGATTTAATCCCTTGAATCTATTTGTCACTTCCACTGTATAATGGTAAGAGATTTGATTTAGGTCATACCTGAATGGTCTCAGATATGCAGATGACACCACCCTTATGGCAGAAAGTGAAGAGGAACTAAAAAGCCTCTTGATGAAAGTGAAAGTGGACAGTGAAAAAGTTGGCTTAAAGCTCAACATTCAGAAAACGAAGATCATGGCATCTGGTCCCATCACTTCATGGGAAATAGATGGGGAAACAGTGGAAACAGTGTCAGACTTTATTTTTCTGGGCTCCAAAATCACTGCAGATGGTGAGTGCAGCCATGAAATTAAAAGACGCTTACTCCTTGGAAGGAAAGTTATGACCAACCTAGATAGCATATTCAAAAGCAAAGACATTACTTTGCCATCAAAGGTTCATCTAGTCCAGGCTATGGTTTTTCCTGTGGTCATGTACGGATGTGAGAGTTGGACTGTGAAGAAGGCTGAGTGCCGAAGAATTGATGCTTTTGAACTGTGGTGTTGGAGAAGACTCTTGAGAGTCCCTTGGACTGCAAGGAGATCCAACCAG
>NW_011495026.1:2845657-2855256 GCF_000754665.1 Bison bison bison | reverse complement strand
GTGAGTCTGAGTGAACTCTAGGAGTTGGTGATGGACAGGGAGGCCTGGCATGCTGCGATTCATGGGGTCGCAAAGAGTCGGACACGACTGAGTGACTGATCTGATCTGATCTGAATGGTCTAGTGGTTTTGCCTACTTTCTTCAATTTATGTCTGAATTTGGCAATAAGGAGTTCATGATCTGAGCCACAGTCAGCTCCCAGTATTGTTTTTGCTGAGTGTATAGAGCTTCTCCATCTTTGGCTGCAAATAATATAATCAATATATTTGAAAAAATAAAATATAATCTGATTTCAGTATTGAGCATCTGGTGATGTCCATGTGTAGAGTCTCCTCTTGTGTTGTTGAAAGAGAGTGTTTGCTATGACAAGTGCATTCTCTTGGCAAAACTCTGTTAGCCTTTGACCCACTTCATTTTGTACTCCAAGGTCAAATTTGCCTGTTACTCCAGGTAGCTCTTGACTTCCTATTTTTGCATTCCAGTCCCCTGTAATGAAAAAGACATCTTTTTGAGGTGTTAGTTCTAGAAGATCTTGTCAATCTTCATAGAACCATTCAGCTTCTTCAGCATTACTGGTCGAGGTATAGACTTGGATTACCGTGATACTGAATGGCTTGCTTGGAAATGAACAGAGATCATAATGTTGTTTTTGAGATTGCATCCAAGTACTGCATTTCATACTCTTTTGTTGACTATTATGGCTACTTCATTTCTTCTAAGGGATTCCTGCCCGCAGTAGTACATATAACGGTCATCTGAATTAAATGTGCCCATTCCAGTCTTAGTTTGTTGATTCCTAAAATGTTAAAGTTCACTCTTGCCATCTCCTGTTTGACCACTTCCAATTTGCCTTGATTCATGGACCTAACATTCCAGGTTCCTATGCAATTGCTCCTCACAGCATTGGACTTTTTCCCATGATTAGGTTGTTATAATGCTCTACATTGCTTTAATGTTTTTCAGTTGTTAGATTCTTATTTGGATAAGATTCCATGCTTTATGACTTGCTTCCAGGCAAAGAGTAAGTTGGCCTGGAGTAATGTGGCATACTACTATGATCAGGAATATTTGTTGTAGTGACTTTGGGTGCATTGGGTAAGGGGCAGGAATTCAAGCAGTGGCTGTTCTGTTATTGTCACTGGGACTTAATTAAATCTTCAGGTTGATGTGATCTAGGGAAATGTGGTTATGTTTACAATTGCTGACATTTACCAACTATTAAAAGTGATTTGTTAATGTGTGTATAAAAGAATATTTTCTGTGTTTTCAGCTTATATTTCATCACAAGCCTTACTATTTTTTAAATTGACAATTTTGTGCATTTTGAAGAATGTATGTATTTATTAATGCCAAGAAAAATAACATTGATTTTATTAATAGCTTCTAATTAAAAGACAGCTAATAGCACAACATTCAGAATTATGACCTACTTGACCAAGTAGAGTTCTGCAAGCTTGAGAAAAAAAATTAATGGGTATAAGAAAAAAAATCACGGTAGATAAACAGGTTATGAGCCAAACACTTTATAATTTTAGTGATGATTGCAATTAATTGTAATTATTTTTAAGAGAATAATTATCTTGCTAAATGCTTATTTAACTGCCTTCATGGGAATAAGACTTCCTTTTAAGTACAAATGCAAGTTTATTAAATCAATGCATATTGCATAGTGGCTTCATGGCAAATTGCTAATGAAAAATTGAGATTTTTAGAATTTCTTGACTATATCCTGTTTACTGTGCCCCAGTGACATTATATATATCCGCAGCAACGTGATGTAGATGAACCCAAGGCATGATTAGAGTTTTAACTACCAAATTACAGTCCAGGGTGATTTGTTTTTTCTAAGATGCAAATAAAGAGAGCATGCCCTTGAAACCTTCATCACCTTGTGTATCCAAACTGTCCAGATGAGTTGTGATGGGTCTGCTTTTAATATCTTGGAACAACTGGTTTCTGAAATGTCACGATTGGAGATTTTATGGTGTCACTTAATGTGAAATAAAACATGAAGGGACTTCAGGGGAAACTTGTCTGTTTGTGGATATGACAGCAGGCCTATCTTGGCTGTGCAGTAGGTCAAGGCTGGGGGCCTTCATGGTCCACCTTGTCATGTAGCACTTCTCTGCTGCTCTTGATCATCTCTTTCCCTCTCAGAAATGCGTTCTCCTGAATTCACATTTGGTTAAACTCACCACATATTTATTATGGCTCTAAATTCTGTTTGGAAAGAGACAGCGTATTAAACATATCCATTTGTTTTAAAAATATACATGGGATTCTATGGAGGACACTAATGAGATAAGGTACACAAGCCAGCCATCAAGAAATGCACAAACTAATTGGCAGAGAACATATAGAAACATGCAACAGTCAAACAACAAAATGAAGTTCTATGGTGTCGAGTAGGAAGATGAAGATTGTGTATGAATGTTGTTATAGAAATCCAGAGGTGGGAGAGTGTTGGACAGGGTTTCTGTCAGAAGTGAGGAAGTGATTTGCAGAGGTGGGAAGGCTACCTGAGCAGGGCTAAGGCACGAGTCTCTTCCTCCTAAATGCACACTAGTGATCGCTAATGACAAATAGGCTTATGCTGATGTGCTCCTAAAGTGATTTTAGGGAGATGCTGCATTGTTGAGTTTGTTTTCTTATCCAGTAGGGATCTTAAAGGTAAGTCTGTCACCACCAGAAGGAAAGGGAAACAGCCAAAATAATGTGAAGAGCGAATTTTCTGGCAATTAAAAGGTCTGAGTTTTAGTCCCTAAGCTGTCAATTCACTTTTGTTAAAGTGATTTAAGATGAGTCGTTTTGTTTCTCTTCATTTATAAAATAAATTTTTTGGGTAGGATGCTCTTCGAGGTACCTTCCAACTTTGGGATTCTGTGAGTTAGTACTATAGTAGGCTGGGTAGATCAATCTCTGGACAGAAGAGCCTTTAGGTACTATTAGCTCTCCCAGTGACCTATTATTATGTGTGGTTAACCTTATACTCTAGTAAGATCATGGCTGTAAAGGCCTTGCATTTTGTACTTTGAGATTAGCTAGACTGTTTTTTAGAAAGCTGATGTAAGAGTTCCTTTTTGGTTACTCTACAAGAACAATGACGTTACTTTTACTCTTTTATAAGAGAACCCTTTGAGAATAAAATGGCTTTAATGTTTCAGAGGGTCAAACAATTCTGAACAGCCCAGAGTGCATTATTCTTATCATGGCTTAGCAGGTGTCCCTGAGTAAGAAGACTCTCTAAATATTTAATGTGAAACTCTTGAAAACTGTCCATCTTTTCTTCTTGGACTGGCCCCATCCTTAGTATTTATTAAGAAACACACATGTATTCAGATTCAAAAACTTCATTGTCTTAATTTGATTCTACTGTCACAATCAACTAACATTCATTGAACATTCACAGTTTCTTCAGCATTGTATTACGCATTAGGGACACTGCTTATTAAGGTCTTTTTCCTCAAGGACTCTGAAATCACCCTTTTAAGGTTAGAAATAGAACAGAAACTGAGCTAATTGTAACATTAAATGACACAATAGGTCATTGCAAGGTTTGTATACTTTTATCATCATCTAATACACTGTATTCATCTACTTATGTATAATTATCTTATTATATATTCAATTTCTACTTCTGTAATTTAAAATGCGGCAGCTGTAACTAATTTGGATATCAACCACCTGCTGTGCTGTGCACATGTCTATAAAACTTTATTCTACAATCTGAAATATATCTAAAAATATTCAGAAGTAAATACATCATCATTAACCTGTCATATACAGTGACAGTCTCACAGAAATAAAAAATGAAAGCAAACAGAATAAATTGTGAGGTAGGAGTCCTGAATTAACCCCTAATTCTGCATCTCACCTGGGTGGACTCCTTGGAGGTAGGGCAGCATCATGGGAAGCTGGGAGTCATTCCCCTTGCATTTGTCTTTGTGTTGTCACACAAAGTGTAGGGTTGTGAGAAACTGTTTCCAATCAGGTTCTATCAATAGTTTCTATCAGAATGAGGATAAGCATCTAGGATTCTGCTCCTTCCTCAGTGAAAGGCATAGTGCATAAAAGAATGAGTCAGCAATCCTCTATACTGTGGATGTATGAGATGGAGCTAAATGGTATCAAGACTATAACAGAATTTTACAAGTGGCCTTAATAAAATCTTTCTTCTATGGCTCAACCATGAGTATTCATATCCTTAGCAGAATCACCCTTTTTGAAGTTTTCAACACTGTTGGCCGTTCTTCCTTTGTAAAGCAAAAATTCTTCCTCTTTGTTAAAATAAACAAACCTTGCTACTTATTAAAAACCCTGGAAAATACAACTGAAAAAAAAAATGAAAAAGGAAACAGATTTGTAATATTACCTCTCAGGAAGAGCCACTCTTAACAGTGTAGAGCCCAGCCTTTTCTTTCTAAGCCTATTTATCCATGCATTTTAAAAAATGGGACTATGCTATAAATACTCTTTTAAAACTAGTTTTCTCATTTAACTGTATACTACATAGCATTTTTCTTGTTATCGACTATTTGTAATTGGCACAAAATAACTTAGACACAAATCAGATCTGTGCAAAAAATGAAAACATTTCCTAACTGCATGAGCTCTCCTTGATTCTAAGTGTCTTTTTTTTTGGCCTTAGCAGCAAGAAATATAATGAGTCTTCAAGTTATTCTTGTCTTTTCCAATTTAAAACTCAGACTCTTTTTGGCAGTCAAATTCAAGAACTGTAATCTCAGGTACTGTTCAAAACTTGTCCTCCAAATTTCTTTCCTTTCTGAGGAGATTTGCCCCCACCGTATCCTTTTCTAATTCACAGACTTGTGCTCATCTGAGGTGTCAGAAAAGGAAGGGGACATCTCTGAAAAGTATGGAATGGCTGGTGGGTAGGACGTGTGTTTCATCCACAAGTTCTCCCTCTGCTATATCTCATCACTAATGTCTTTGCCTCGTTTGGTCTCTGGCACTAAGGATGCTTGTGCCTCAGGCTAGTGAGGTAGCGAACGCCTCCACTGATCTCCAAATAGAACGTTTCTCGTCCTTTTCTAGTCTCTGTGCAGCTGCTGCTGATTCTTGGCATTGATGAACTTGCTGGGATTTTAGGACATATGACAGCATCTAAGTATGCTGTTGAGGCTTTAGAAGCATCATGGCTGTTACTTTCCCCTCTCCAACCTCAGATTTGTCCCCACCCTCTGAAGACTTACGCTGTTTGGGGTCTCTTTACTCCTAGGCAGTCCTTTGGGGTGGAAGCTGGCAGATTGGCTGATGCTTCCAACCAGCTTCAGTAGCTTGCTCTGGGTCTGCAAAAATCCATACCTTCCCATGTAGTTGTGCCTCTTGATCATCTCTTGGGATCCGTTTTTAAGTTCTCCACCATAGGGCGAATACCAGGAGTGGGGCCAAAATCAAATAAGATGGAAATGTGCTCACCATATAGTTTCCAAAAGTGGATTCTCTACCATTCTTCATTTCCCCCCATTTTATCTACAATCTTGAAAAAGATTAGTAAATCCGTTCTATCTCTTTGTGGTATCAGAAAGTGAAAGTGAAAATGAAAGTCGCTCATTCATGGCCAACTCTTTGCGACTCCATGAACTGTAGCCTGCCAGGCTTCTTTGGCCATAGAATTCTCCAGGCAAGAATCCTTGAGTGGGTTGCCATTTATTTCTCCAGGGGATCTTCCTGACCCAGAGATTGATCCCAGGTCTCCTGCATTGCAGGCAGGTTCTTTACCGTCTGAGTCACCAGGGAAGCCCATTTGTGGTATCAGATCAATGGGCAAAGTTGGACACAGAGGTAGGAATTCCTCTGAATTTAGCCCTACCTACTCCGGTGTTCTTGCCTGGAGAATCCCAGGGACTGCGAGGCCTGGTGGGCTGCCAGAGTCTATGGGGTCGCATAGAGTCGGACATGACTGAAGCAACTTAGCAGCAGCAGCAGCAGCAGTTGTCCAGAAGGGAGATGGAGCTGCAGAAATCAAAGAGAATCCATCTCTGTTTCAGTTTATAGTGACAAAGAAATACTTCCGTGATTTTTTAATTGTTGCAAACTGTTGCATAATGTTCTATTCTATGCGCCATTGTTTATTTTACAAATTCTTTTTTTTTCAGTTACTGTGTCACTCCCTAATTTTGATTATAAACAAAGTTAAATTATTTAACTGTTTTTAAATTAAAGTGCTAGAAATTATATCTGTCTGTATTTTTTTTAAACTTCTCTTTAAAAGATAATTGTTCAAAAATGCTATACTTATAAACAACAACAACAGCTTCTTCCTTGCTAATTCCCTGGTGGTCTGGTAATTAGGACTGTCTTCCTTCTCTGGAGGGGGCATGGGTTTGATGCCTGATCTGAGATCCTGTAAGCCCCTGCACAGTGCGATGACACACACAGAGATGTTCTTCCTTGTTTCTTTTCTCTTCTGATCACAAAACTGGTTCGTGGTCTACCTTTAATTTTGTTTCTTTATGGCCTCATTTTTGGAAATCCCGTTTAGACTTATGGCTTCAGCTCTCAACTGTAGTCATATGACTCCTGAATTTTCATTTCTAGTCTTGGTCACTCTTACTAAGGACCAGTCCCACATTTAAATTACTTGCTGAAAATCTTTACATAAGGGTCTTTCTGGGACCTTTAATTCAAGATATGAGGACAGAACTCATTGTCTTTGATATTCCTGATTGATAATGGCATTGTGCTAGCAACATAGCCTGGGGAAATGACTGTTATGTCACTAGACCTATCCTTGGAGGACAAAGGATGTGACCCAGGACATTTTGACATTGTTTTGACCTCATTGTTTTGGCACAATACACTCTCCTGTTCTCTATTACATCAATGCCAAATAGTTGGTACATAGTAAACTAAACAATTAAAAGGATAAAGGTCAGATCAGCAACTGAATAAGCCAAGACTGGAAAATGAAGCAATCTTGGAGTTAGCTGAGAGAATTTCAATAATTAACAAGTCACACCATTGACTTCTTAGCATCTAAAATGATGCTTGATACATAAAAAGTTTTCAATAGATATTCTGACCTAATTAATAAATGCATGTACAGTACTTAAAACTGACCACAGATGAAAATGAACATGTGTTTTGACAATAAATGATTCTCTTAGCTCATTCAGGCTGCATCAACAAACATACCATAAACTGGGTAGCTTGTAAATAACAGAAGCATGGAACTTCCCCTGCTGGTCCAGTGGTTAAGTCTTTGCCTTCCAACGATACGAGTACAGGTTTGATCCCTGGTCAGGGAGCTAAGATACTACATACCTAGTGGCCAAAAAACCAAAACATAAAATAGAAGCAATTTTATGCTTTTATATGTTACAAGCATATTGTAACAAATTCAATATAGACTTTAAAAATGGTCTACATTAAAAAAAATCTTTGAAAAAATAACAGAAGCTTATTTCTCACAGTTCTGGAGGCCGGGGAGTCTGAGATCAAGGTGTCAGCACGGTCAGGTTCTGGTGAAGGCTCTCTTTCTGATTGCTTCAAAGCCAGGGCCTACTCGCTGTGTCTTCAGATAGTTGAAAGGGCAATGGAGCTCTCTGGGATCTCTTTACAAGGTCCCAAAGACCCTACCTCCTAATAATATCATATTCGGGGTTAGAATTTCAACATATGAATTTGGGGACAGCATAGGCATTCAGACCATAGCATTCTTGCCTCTGGCTTCCCCAAATCCATGTCATTCTCACATGCAAAACACATTCATTCTATCCCAATAGTCCCCAAGTCTTAACTAGTTCCAGCAACAACTCGAAAGCCTAAAGTCCAAAGTGTCCTCTAAGTTAGATACAAGTGAGACTTGAGGCTGATTCATTCTGAGGCAAAATTTCTCTCTGTGAACCTGTGAAATCAAACAAGTCATGGGTTTTCAAAATACAATGACGGAACTGGCACAAACAGAGAGAAATAGGAAAGAAAAAGGTGACAAGTCCCAAACAAGGCCAAAACCCCACAGTACAAACAGCATTCAGTCGTAAGGCTTGAAAATAAGTTCCTTTGCCTGGGACCTCTGCCACCAGGCCCGGGGGGTGGGGGCAGGGATCCCACCTTCTGGACACACTGGGACAGCCCCACCCCCATGGATTTGCTAAGTGAAGCCTGTGTGGCCGCTTTCACAGATTGAAGTTTCCTGTATGTGGCTCTCTTGGGATGGAGCCACACACTGGTATCTCTGCTGCATTGGGGTTGGTGGGGGTGGTGCCTGCTTCCACGACTTTGCTGGGCATCGCTTTAGCAGGGACTTTCTGCAGTATATCACCCTCACCACCAAGGCGCTCTGCCTGCATCATGTGCCTGCAGTTCTGGGAAGCTCCATTCTTTGAAATCTGGAGCCATACTCAATGGCTCTGCTAGGCAATGATAGGGTCCCTGTGGCTTTGGGTGGCATTCGTCTGGCCTGTTGAAACCCAGGCAATGATCTCCTTCTTTTGAAACTGAGGAACTAGCCCTGATGATCTCTGAGTCCTTTCCAGGGTCCTTCTGTTTTTGGCTTGAGGAATATTACTTGTTTGCTGCTAAATGACTATGCTATGACTCCATCCTGTAAAATCTAAGAAATCTGAAAACCATGCTTCTTTCCTTCCTATCACTTTCTCCTTCAGTCCAAATGGGCAGTTTGCCTACTGGCATGGTTGATTAAATCTATTACTCACGCCCATATTGCTCTCCTTATAAAACTTTCCACAGATACACTCTTAGTGTTCACTTCTGAACATGTTTCTCATATTTTTGAGATATGAATAGGCAGAGAATTTTCTGAAATTCTAAATCTGCTTCTTTGGGAGTTAATAGGACTTAATTGTCTTCAAGTCCTTTCTTTTTTCTTGCATTTTACAGTAAGCATTTAAGGGAAGTCAAGTTGCACCTTTAATACTTTGTTTAGAAATAGCTTCAAGCAAATATTCAATTTCATTAATCACAAGTTCTACCTGACACAAAACACCAGGACACAAACATAATTCAACTAAAATATTTGCAACTCTATAATAAAGATCACAAAATCTCAAAATTCTCCAAGCCAGGCTTCAGCAATACGTGAACCGTGAACTTCCAGATGTTCAAGCTGGTTTTAGAAAAGGCAGAGGAACCAAAAATCAAATTGCCAACATCCGCTGGATCACCAAAAAAGTAAGAGAGTTCCAGAAAAACATCTATTTCTGCTTTATTGACTATGCCAAAGCCTTTGACTGTGTGGATCACAATAAACTGTGGAAAATTCTGAAAGAGATGGGAATACCAGACCACCTGACCTGCCTCTTGAGAAATTTGTATGCAGGTCAGGAAGCAACAGTTAGAACTGGACATGGAACAACAGACTGGTTCCAAATAGGAAAAGGAGTATGTCAAGGCTGTATATTGTCACCTTGCTTATTTAACTTATATGCAGAGTACATCATGAGAAACGCTGGGCTGGAAGAAGCACAAGCTGGAATCAAGATTGCCAGGAGAAATCTCAATAACCTCAGATATGCAGATGACACCACCCTTATGGCAGAAAGTGAAGAGGAACTAAAAAGCCTCTTGATGAAAGTGAAAGTGGACAGTGAAAAAGTTGGCTTAAAGCTCAACAT
>NW_011495026.1:2838635-2845557 GCF_000754665.1 Bison bison bison | reverse complement strand
TGAAGAGGAACTAAAAAGCCTCTTGATGAAAGTGAAAGTGGACAGTGAAAAAGTTGGCTTAAAGCTCAACATTCAGAAAACGAAGATCATGGCATCTGGTCCCATCACTTCATGGGTAATAGATGGGGAAACAGTGGAAACAGTGTCAGACTTTATTTTGGGGGGCTCCAAAATCACTGCAGATAGTGACTGCAGCCATAAAATTAAAAGACGCTTACTCCTTGGAAGGAAAGCTATGACCAACCTAGATAGCATATTCAAAAGCAGAGACATTACTTTGCCAACAAAGGTCCGTCTAGTCAAGGCTATGTTTTTTCCTGTGGTCATGTATGGATGTGAGAGTTGGACTGTGAAGAAGGCTGAGCACCGAAGAATTGATGGTTTTGAACTGTGGTGTTGGAGAAGACTCTTGAGAGTCCCTTGGACTGCAAGGAGATACAACCAGTCCATTCTGAAGGAGATCAGCCCTGGGATTTCTTTGGAGGGAATGATGCTGAAGCTGAAACTCCAATACTTTGGCCACCTCGTGCGAAGAGTTGACTCATTGGAAAAGACTCTGATGCTAGGAGGGATTGGGGGCAGGAGGAGAAGGGGACGACAGAGGATGAGATGACTGGATGGCATCACTGACTCAATGGACGTGAGTCTGAGTGAACTCTGGGAGTTGGTGATGGACAGGGAGGCCTGGCATGCTGCGATTCATGGAGTCGCAAAGAGTTGTACACAACTGAGTGACTGAACTGAACTGAACTGAACTGAATGAAGATCACCTTTTCCTCTAGAGTCTCATTTCTGTCTGAGACCTCATCAGGATGAACTTTGCAGTCTATATTTCTACCAACATTCTGTTCATGACCATTTAGGTATTCTTTAAGAGACTGATATTTTCTGTATAGCTCTCTTCTTCTTCTGAACCCTCTCCAAATTCACTCTAATGGTTCATTCATAACAATGTAAGCTTTTTCTAGCATGTACTTAAAAACTTTTACAGACTCTATCAATTACCCCATTCCAAAAAGGCTTTTACATTTTTAGATATTTTTAAGGGCGGCACACAACTCCTTGGTACCAATTTTCTGTGTTAGTCCAGTTGGATTGCTATAACAGAATTACCATAAATTAGGTGGATTATAAATAGTAGACGTTTATTTCTAACAGTTTTGAAAGCTGGGAAGTTCAAGATCAAGATGCCAGCATATTGGGTTATGGTGAAGGCTTTTCATGATCAAGGAAGAGAGTGTCTGAAATTGAGTGTAGGGCCATATCAAAGAAGTGAGAGGCTAAGGCACTGGGATGCTCATATACATGGATATTAAAATAACAGGAATTACAGGCATAATACACTTGAGTATGACAGGAGCAAAATTCTTCTAGAAATGAGGGGAGTGACTGCAACCCATTGAGATTCAGGTATATTCTGATTATGAAATCCAGAGCTGAGCATTTCTAAAGTGAAGGAGGATGAATGGTTTGAAAGCTGACTGAGGAGCATGAAAGACATCTACTCCATCTCCAGCGCTGTGAAAGAGAATAGAATATAGGGGAATGGACAGTGCTTAATTATGAATTCCAGAAGGCACAGTGGAAGTGTTCAGGGCTTGAGTGGATGGAGTCCGAAAATGGTCTGTGATGGGTGTGGAGGTATTAGCAAGCAGAGATACATAAAGTGGGTGAGGGACACCAAAAGATCAGTACTAAAGATCTCAGGATGAGGCAAGGCAGTTTGTGAAGCTGTGCTGAAGAATAGGGAGGCTGGGGGAACTGTCCAGTTCTAAGATTTTTTTCTCAGTCCTTATTAATGGAGCTGTGATGGTAGGTGAAGTACATAACTGTTATGATCTGATGGATCTCAGATGCTTTCTTATGGTTTCCGCTGAAAGAGATGACAGCTGTGGAATCCAGAAAAGAGAACTCTGCTGAATTTTTTTTTTATTGAAGTATAGTTGATGTACAGTATTTCAGGTATATAGCACAGTAATTCTGTTATATATTAACGTGTGTGTATATGTGTGTGTATGTGTGTGTGCACGCTCAGTCGCTCTGTCATGTCTGACTCTTTGCAACCACATGGACTGTATCCTGCCAGGCTCTTCTGTCTGTGGAATTTCCCAGGCAAGAATATTGGACTGAGTTTCCATTTCCTAATTCAGGGGATCTTACCGACCCAGGAATCAAACCTGCATCTCTTATGTCTCCTGCATTGGCAGGTGGAATCTTTACCACTGGGCCACCTGGGAAGTCCTGTATATATGTATGTATACTTTTTCAAATTCTTTTCCATTAGAGATTATTGAAGATATTGAGTATAATTCCCTGTGCTATCCAGTAGGTCCGTATTCTTTATCTATTTTATATATATTAGAGTGTATCTGTTAATCCCAAATTCCCAATTTTTCCCTCCCATGCCCATTTCCCCTTTGACAGTCATAAGTTTGTTTTCCATGTCTGTTGGTCTATTTCTGTTTTGTAAATAAGTTCATTTGTATCATTTTTTTAGATTCCACCTACAAGTGACATCATATGATATTTGCAAAACCATATCATATGGTTTACTTCACTTAGTACGATAATCTCCAGGTCCATTCATGTTGCTGCAAATGGCATTATTTCATTTTTTATGGCTGAGTACTATTCCATTATATATATAGAGAGAGATGTGAAAACAGACACTATAAAACTCCTAGAGGAAAACATAAGCAGAATACTCTTTGACATAAACTAGGGCAATAATCTTTGGATCTGTCTCCTAGAGTAATGGAAGCAAAACATGTAACATCTTCTTTATCCATTCATCTGTTGATGCACATTTAGGTTGCTTCTGTGTCTTGGCTATTATAAATGCTGCTGCAGTGAACATTGGAGTACATGTATCTTTTAGAATTACTGTTTTCTCTGGATATATGCCTAGGAATAGGATTGCTGGATTATATGCCAACTTTATTTTTAGTTTTTTAAGGAACCTCCATACTGTTCTGCACAGTGACTATACCACTTTACAGTCCCATCAACAGTATAGGTAGGTTCTTTTATCTCCATACCTTCTCCTGCGTTTATTTGTACACTTTTGATGAATGGCCATTCTGACCTGTGTGAGATGGTGCCTCATTATAGTTTTAATTTGCATGTCTCTAATATTTAGCAGTGTTGAGTGTCTCTTCATGTGCCTCTTGGCCATCTGTATGTTTTGTATGTCTATATAGGTCTTCTGTCTATTTTTTGATTGGGCTTTTTTTTTTTTTTCAATTGAGCTGTGTAAGCTGTTTGTATATTTTGGAAATCAAGCCCTTATCAGTCACACTGTTTGCAAATATTTTCTTCTATTTCATAGTTTGTCATTTCATTTTATGATTTCTTTAGTTGAGAAAAACTTTTTAAGTTTAATTAGGTCCCATTTGTTGATTTTTGCTTTTGCTTCTATTACTCTGGGAGACAGATCCAAAGATTATTATTCTGGTTTATGTCAAAGAGTATTCTGCTTATGTTTTCCTCTAGGAGTTTTATAGTATCTGTTTTTACATCTAGGTCTTTAATCCATTTTGAATTTACCTTTGTATATAGTGTTAGAGAATGTTACCACTTCATTCTTGTATATGTAGCGGTCCAGTTTTCCCAGCACCACTTATTGAAGAGACTATTCTTGCCTCCTTTGTTATAGATTAATTGACCATAGGTGCATGGGTTTGTTTCTGGGCTCTCTATCCTGTCCCATTGATCTGGGGGCTTCCCAAGTGGCACTAGTGATAAAGAGCCTGCCTGCCAATGCAGGAAACACAAGAGACCTGGGTTTGATCCTGGGGTTGGGAAGATCTCTTGGAGGGAAATGGCCACCCACTCCAGTATTCTTGCCTGGAGAATCCCATGGACAGAGGAGCCTGGTGGCCTACAGGACATATGATTGCAAAGTGTTGGACACTACTGACGTGACTTAGTATGCACACACATTGATCTACATGTCTATTGTTGCGCCAGTATCATCCTGTTTTGATCATTGTAGCTTTGTAGTATAGTATGAAGTGAGGAAGTATGATTCTTCCAGCTCCATTCTTTTTTCTTTCAAAAAGATTATCTTGTCTGTTTGGAGACTTTTGTATTTCTATACAACTTTAATTTTTTTTTTATCTAGTTCTGTGAAAAGTGCCATTGGTAATTTTACAGGGATTGTATTGAATCTGTAGATTGCCTTGGGCAGTGTGTCATTTTAACAATATTGATTCTTCAGATTCAAGGACATAGTATATCTTTCCATCTGCTCGTGTCATCTTAAACTTGTTTCATCAGTGTTTCATAGTTTTAAGAATACAGGTCTTTTGCCTCCTCAGATAGGTTTATTCCCAGATATTTTATTCTTTTTAAATTCAATGGTAAATGGGATTGTTTCCCTAAATTTTTCTTTCTAATATTTTACTTTTAATGTATATAAATACAACATATTTCTGTGTATTAATTTAGTATTCTACAAATTTACCAGATTTATTGATAAGTGATAGTAATTTTCTGGTAGTGTCTTTAGGATTGTCTATGTATAGTATAATGAAATGACAGTATTACTTCTTTCTTTCCAATTTGGATTCATTTAATTTCTTTTTCTTCTCTGATTGTTGTGGCTAGGACTTCCAAAATTACATTGAATAAAAGTGATGAGACTGTATATCTTTGTCTTGTTCCTAATTTTAGACAAAATGCTTTCAACTTTTCACCACTGAGTATGATGTTAGCTGTGCATTTTTCATATATGGCCTTTATGATTCTGCTGAATTTTATGAACCACACCCCCATGATCAGAAAAAACTCATTATTTTTTAAAGCATTTTTATTATTTTAAAACATCATAGTGATGATAGGAGTGATCATTTATCTCTTCAAGCATTTCTCCAGTGGGCTACAGGAGGAATAATATTGCTGCTTGAATTCAGCTATTTAAGAAGGTAAAATTTCACTGGTTCCAGTAAAGAAATGAAATATAGTGCCTGTAATGAACACTGGTTGAGGATGATGGTAATTTACGTTGAGAATTATGTAAGAACAAAGTTTATGGTTCCTGTGTCTTTATAACATTATGGTTATTTTATCACCATGGGTTGGCACACTGTTTAAGGAGATATTATTGTCTTCATTTTATAGATGAAGAGTCTTTGGTTCAGAGAAGTTAAATAAGTTAAAGCCAAAATTTGAACCTAACTTGTTTTAGTCCAGGCTCTTACAGTTGGCCATTTGCTCATGCTTGTACAGTGTTTTCATATAAATTACCTTATTTGCATAGATAAAGGTTTCGTTTAGTTTTATTGATGCTCCTCCAAGCTCCCTAGAATATCAGAGTTCATTTTAGCCAGCAGAACTTGCTCTAGATTTATGTAAGAGTTACATCTTACTGATCCTCATAATCCACATGTCCTTGTTGTTTTCCTAAAAATGAATAGGTTAAAGGAACATAATTGCCTGCCCACTAGAAATCTTGTAGTTTTTCTATGAAAACAAACTGCCCTGAAAACCTGATAACAAAAGGACCTTAAAACAAAGAATTCAGTAAATCTCTCTGGAATTTAGCATGATTTTTCTTGTCTCTTCTGATTTTCTAATGGAACATTTTCATATTTGATATATGCAAAAGAATACTTATACTATATATATAAACTGTGTAAGAAATTAATAAAAAGAAAACTAGCCTACTCCCCCAGCCATGAGTGGAAGGAATACTGGCAGTTTGAAGCTCTCTGAGGCTTCCTCCCAAGCCCTTCCTCCTGCCTTCCATTAGAGGAAAACGTTCTGTGCTGGTGTTTATGATTCCTTGTTTTAAAGATCATGCACCCCTGAGAAAATATGTTGGTTATATTTTTTCAAGACTTTCAAGAAGACTTTCAAAGTCTTTCAAGTTTTATGCATCTTATATTACTACATTATCTTTTTTAGACCTGTTTATGTTTCTTTATTCTGACAGTTTATTTCAAACTATATTATTAATATGTGTGTGTGTATGCTAGTCACTTCAGTTGTGTCTGACTCTTTGTGACCCTATGAACTGTAGCCTGCCAGGCTCCTCTGTCCATGGAATTCTCCAGGTAGGAATATTGGAGTGGGTTGCCATGCTCTCCTCCAGGGGATTGTCCCAACTCAAGGACTGAACCCATGTCTCTTACATCTCTTGCATGGCAGGTGGGTTCTTTACTACTAGAACCACCTGGGAAACCTATAGTATATAAGCATATATATATATATATATAAATATGTATATATATAAATATATAAATAAACATAACATTGAATGAAGTGGTGATAATGGATACTCTTCCTCATAATTTACTTATTTTTACGTATTTTATTTTTTCTCCAGCTTTGCTGAAGTATAATTGACAAAACTGTATCTATTTGAACTGTATAACATAATGATTTGATACGTATACACCTTGTGAAATGATTAATCTTTGTGCTGTACTGTGCTTAGTTGCTCAGTCACATCTGACTCTTTGTGACCCAATGGATTGTAGCCTGCCAGGCTCCTCTGTCCGTGGGGATTCTCTAGGCAAGAATACTGGAGTTGGTTGCCATGCCCTCCTCCAGGGGATCTTCCCAACCCAAGGATCAAACCCAGGTCTCCCGCATTGCATGTGGATTCTTTACTGTCTGAGTCACCATGGAAGCCCAAGAATACTGGAGTGGGTAGCCTATCCTTTCTCCAGAGGATGTTCCCAACCCTGGAATTGAACTAGGGTCTCCTGCATTGCAGGTGGATTCTTTACCAGCTGAGCTAGTCTGGAAGCCCCAATTAATCCTTGTATTTATTTTAAAGGAAATATTTCTAATGTTTCTCCCTTTAGATTGATTTTTGCTAAAGTCCCTTTTAGTTGAACCAGATTCATTTTTATTACAAGTTCCTAAAAGTTTAGTTTTTAAAAAAAATTATGAACAGGTTTGAATTTTATCAAAT
>NW_011495026.1:2831037-2838535 GCF_000754665.1 Bison bison bison | reverse complement strand
TCATTTTCTATATTTGTTGAAATGACAATATAGCTTATCTTATAATAAGTAAATGTGGTATTTTACATTCATAGTTTTTCTGTTTTTTTCAAAGTTTAACCTTTTTATTTTATATTGGGGTATAACTGATGAAAAATGTTATTACAGTTTCAGGTGAACAGTGAAGGGACTCAGCTATGCATATATATGTATCCATTCTCCCCCAAACCCTCTTCCCATCTAGGCTGGCATGTAACATTTGAATAGAGTTCCATACGCTATACAATAGGTCCTTGTTGGCTATCCATTTTGAATATAACTGCATACTTCCCAAACTCCCTAACTGTCCCTTCCCTCCAGGAGCCATAAATTTGTATTCTAAGTCTGTGAGTATCTTTTTGTTCTGTAAATAAGTTCATTTGTATCATTTCTTTTTAGATTCCATGTATAAGGGATGTCATACAGTATTTCTCCTTCTCTGTCTGACTTATTCACTCTGTATGACACTTTCCAGCTCTATCCATGTTGCTGCAGATGGAATTATTTCATTCTTTTTAATGGCTGAGTAATATTCTATTATATATATGTACCACAGTTTTTCTAATGTTAAACTTCCTGTTTCTGGAAAAAATCTCATTTGGTCTTGATTCATTGTTTTTTTAATTGCTATGGCACTCAGTTTCCTAATATTCTGTTTTGTGATTTTTCTAAATCTCTATTCATTTGTGAGATTGAACTAAAATTTTTCTGTCCTTGTCTAATTTTGGTATAAGGATTATACTTACAAATAGATTGTAGAAAAAGCAAGGGAATTCCAAAAAAAATTTGCTTCATTGACTTCGCTAAAGCCTTTGATTGTGTGGATCACAACAAACTGTGGAATATTTTTTATGAGATGGGAATACCAGACCACCTTACCTGCCTCCTGAGAAACCTGTATGCAGGACAAGAAGCAACAGTTTGAATTGGACTTGGAACAATGGACTGGTTCAAAACTGGGAAAGGAGTCGGTCAAGGCTGTATATTGTCACCCTGCTTATTTAACTTATATGCAGAGTACATCATGAGAAATGCTGGGCTGGATGAAGCACAAGTTGGAATCAAGATTGCAGGGAGAAATATCAGTAACCTCAGATATGCAGATGATACCACCGTAATGACAAAAAGTGAAGAGGATCCAAAAAGTCTTTTTATGAAGGTGAAAAAGGAGAGTGAAAAAGCTGGCTTAAAACTCAACGTTCAAAAATGAAGATCATGGCATCCACTCCTATCACTTCATGGCAAATAGATAAGGAAAATGTGGAAACAGTGTCAGATTTCATTTTCCTGGGCTCCAAAATCAATGTGAATGGTGACTGCAGCTACAAAAGTAAAAGACACTTGCTTCTTGAAAGAATAGCTATGATAAACCTAGACAGTGTATTAAAAAAGCAGATATCACTTAGACAAATGTCCATATAGTCAAATCTATAGTTTTTCCAGTAGTCATATATGGATGTGAGAGCTGGACTATACGGGAGGCTGAAAGCCTTTGGAGATTTTCCAGAGAAGTTCTCTGGAGAAGGGATAGGCTACCCACCCCAGTATTCTTGGGCTTCCTTGGTGACTCAGACAGTAAAGAATCCACCTGCAATGCAGGAGACCTGGGTTCGGTCCCTGGGTTAGGAAGATCCGCTGGAGGAGGGCATGGTAACCCATTCCAGTGTTCTTGCCTGGAGAATACCCATGGACAGAGGGCCTGGTGGGCTAAAGTCCAAGGAGTCGGAGAGTCGGACGTGACTGAGCGACTAAGTACACAGTACCATGTTCCAATCTGTAGAACTTTTAAATTTGACTATTTTACTTTTTGTATAATAATTTCTCTTTTGTTCTTTTTTAAAAAAGTTTGATCATTGATTATTATTCATTTTTAAAATCAACTTTATTGACATGTGATTTACATATTATAAAATTCACCCAGTGTGAATGTGCAGTTTGATAATTTTTAGGAAGTGTATCCTGTTCTACAATAATCACCACAATCCAGTTTTAGAATATTTTCATCAGCTCAAAAAGTTCCTTCATGCCCATCTGGAGCCAGATCCCACTCTCCCACTTAGCCCCAGGCAACCACTGTCTTCCTTTTTCTCTATAGTTTTGCCTTTCCTAGAAATTTCTTAAAAGTGAAATTATACAATGTATAGTTTTTGTATCTGGCTTCTTTAGTGTAGCATGATGTTTTGAAGTTCATCTATCTTGTATACATCAGTAGTCGCTTTTTATTTCTGAATAATAGTCCATTGTTTTGATATGCCATATTAAAAAAAATCCATTCATCAGTTGATGGACACTTGGGTTGTTCCCAGTTTTTGATTATTATTCATAAGGCTTATGTGAATAGTCATGTATAAGCCTTTGTGTGGGTATATGTTTTCTTTTTTTTTAAATTTTATTTTACTTTTAAACTTTACATAATTGTATTAGTTTTGCCAAATATCAAAATGAATCCGCCACAGGTATACATGTGTTCCCCATCCTGAACCCTCCTCCCTCCTCCCTCCCCATACCATCCCTCTGGGTCGTCCCAGTACACTAGGCCCAAGCATCCAGTATCGTGCATCGAACCTGGACTGGCAACTCGTTTCATACATGATATTTCACATGTTTCAATGCCATTCTCCCAAATCTTCCCACCCTCTCCCTCTCCCACAGAGTCCGTAAGACTGTTCTATACATCAGTGTCTCTTTTGCTGTCTCATACACAGGGTTATTGTTACCATCTTTCTAAATTCCATATATATGCGTTAGTATACTGTATTGATATGTTTTCATTTCTCTTTGGTAGATAGCTAGGTGTGGAATTCCTCTGTTATATAGTAAGTTTACATTTAACTTTTTAAGATACTGCCAAACAATACCCCAAAATGGTTGTATTATTTTACCTTCTCATTGTCAATATATAAGGGCTTCAGTTGTTCTCAGAGAAGGCAATGGCACCCCACTCCAGTACTCTTGCCTGGAATATCCCATGGATGGAGGAGCCTGGTGGGCTGCAGTCCATGGGGTCGCTAGGGGTCGGATACGACTCAGTGACTTCACTTACACTTTTCACTTTCCACTTTCATGCATTGGAGAAGGAAATGGCAACCCACTCCAGTGTTCTTGCCTGGAGAATCCCAGGGACGGGGGAGCCTGGTGGGCTGCCGTCTCTGGGGTTGCACAGAGTCAGACACGACTGAAGTGACTTGGCAGTCAGTTGTTCTGCATCCCTGTAACATTTGGTCTTGTCAGTCTTTTCATTTTAGCTCTTCTAGTGGATGTGCAGTGCTATCTCATGGTGGTTTAAATTTGCATTTCCTTGATTTCTATACTAAGCATCTTTTCATGTTGTTATTCATCATTCATATATTTTCTTTTGTGAATTGTCTAGTTCTTTTTTCCCATTCTTAAAAATTGGGTTGTTTGCTTTTTATTATTATGTAATAAGAATTCTTTTATCTTTCAGATTTTTAAAATCACATATGATTTGCATATATTTTCTCACAATTTATGAGTTTTTTCTTTTTCTTAATAGTTTCTTTTAAAGAGCAAAAATTTATAATTTTGATGAAGCCTAATTTATCAACATTTTCTTATCTAGATAATTATTTTAATATAATATCTAAGAAATCTTTTTCTAACCCAAGGATAAAAATTCTAGAGACTTCCAGACATTTTATAATTTTGACTCTTATGTGTAGGTGTTTGATCTGATTTGAGTTAATATTTGTATGTAGTATAAAGTAAGAATTTAAATTCTTTTTTAAAATATGCTTATTAAATTATTTCAGCACCATTTGTTGAATAGTTTGTTCTTTGTATCACCTGGTATCTTTGTTGAAAATCAGTAGACCATAAATGTGAGGTTTATTTTTGGACTGTCTTTTCTATCCATTTTATCTATATTGTTATACTTTTTTTGATTTCTAACTTACTTTTCATTCCATCTTTTATATATTTAAGTAGTTTATATCTGTTATCAGATATTCCAATATCTGAAGCCTTTTTTTTTCCAGGAAATTTTTTTGTTGTTTCTGCTGATTCTACATCATAGTATTAATACTTGTTACCTTGTGGGTTTAGTGGTATGTGCAAACTCATATTTAGGTGAACTTTGCGTGAATCCAGAGGGCTTATTTGGGAATTCCTTTATACATAGAAGATTTGTATTTGTTTCCATTAGTGGTAAAGAATCTGCCTGCTAATGCGAGAAATGAAAGATTCCTGGGTTGGGAAGATCCCCTGGAGGAGGAAATGACAACCCACTCTAGTATTCTTACCTGGAAAATTCCATGGACAGAGGAGCCTGGTGGGCTATAGTCCATTGGGGTGCAAGGTGTCTGATGTGAATGAATGACGAAAGCTTCTGGCAGAGCCAGGGCAGTGATATCAACCTGAGATCAGGGCCTGGACTAGGATGAGGCAAGGGAGGCCGTCTAGTGTGCAGAATTATGGAGGCACTCACTCTCAGAGTCTTGCAGAAGTGCCTTTGCATCCTAGTTGCCTCTCTTCTCACCATAGTCCCAGCCCTGCCAGAGACCACTATAATCTACTTCGAAGTTCTTCATTTATAGTGGGATCAGGTTATCTTGCTTCTCCTGCCAGTGGCCCCAAGATAGTTTCCTGAGACTTCCTTAATCCCTCTCCAGGTTCTTGACTCAATGCAGAAGTTTCAAGGCTCTCCTCTTGAGCAAGGGGCCCCAAAGCTCAGCTTCCTGATGTCAGTGACACATAAAAATTTATATTCTTGGGTAACTTGGCTTTCAGATTGCTTGTTGCTCACCATTTCTGTTCAGCTCAATGTTTTTGTTTTTTTTTTTCTCCTGTTGTTAGATTTTATTTTATTGTAAACCATCAGTGCATTGAAAAATATGTTACTTACTCAAGATATAATTTTATTGTAGTGACTGAAACCCTCAAAATATGTAGCCTATAGTATGTTCAAAATAGTGATACATGATTTCTTTAAAAATCAGCCTTAACATTTTTAAAAAGCAGATTTTTATTCAGGATAATTAGTAGATGAAAAATGTAGACAATAGATTGAGTAATACATATTTGCCAAAAGATTGGTTTAACCTTAAATAATAAAATAATTCTTTATTTTGATTCATTCATCAGTCCTCAAAATAGTACTGTTAGATACTTGGTGATTTTCTCTCTTGACTGTGATTAAGCTCCTGCTAAGCAGGTGAGCCTCATCATGCTAAGAGAATGCTGATTTGCTTTATTAAGGTACTTTGCTCACATGCATCATTTCTGGATGTGGGATATGATCTGAAGGCCAAGAAAAATGAGATATTAAGCCTTGCAAGGTAGAACAGAATCACAATCTCACACTAAACCAATGGTGAATAAATACTCTAATTATTAAAGGTTCTACTTCAGTGATAATAGTAATGAGAGACAGTTGATGTAATTAAGAAACTGAAGTATTTTTGTTGGAATATATAAGCTTTTGTTACAGAATAACAGGAGGAAGAAACTTGAAATGATCTTTTATCACTTAAAGAGCAAAAGCAGAATCAATTAGCCTGAATTTCAGATTTGTCTAATGATAATGTAGGCTCTGTCTCAGCACGTATGTCCTTCTCTATATAAAGAGGCATAGTACCCAGAAGGTCTCTAATTTAAGCAGCTGGGGATGCTAGGTATGATCTGTTCCACGGGCATCATGAATTAGTATTCATAGCTAGAGACGGATAGGCCTGGCTAAAATCAACGTTCAACCTGGATTAGTTAATTAGTGTGGCAGCCTTAGCAATGGCACCCCACTCCAGTACTCTTGCCTGGAGAATCCCATGGATGGAGGAACCTGGTAGGCTGCAGTCATGGGGTCGTGAAGAGTCGGACATGACTGAGCGACTTCCCTTTCACTTTTCACTTTCATGCACTGGAGAAGGAAATGGCAACCCACTCCAGTGTTCTTGCCTGGAGAATCCCAGGGACGGGGGAGCCTGGCGGGCTGCCGTCTATGGGGTCGCACAGAGTCTACACGACTGAAGCAACTTAGCAGCAGCAGCAGCCTTAGCTTCACCATAAAAAATTGAGATAATGACAATCTTACCTCATTAGGTTATTTTAAGGATTAAGTGAAATATTACATGAATCATGCTTAGCAGAGAGGTTGATACAGAGTAAATGCCAAATGCATATAGTCACTATATGGGCTTCCCTAGTGGCTCAGATGATAAAGAATCTGCCTGCAATGTGAAAGACCTGGGTTCGATCCCTGGGTTGAGAAGATCCCTTGGAGAAGGGCATGGCTACCCACTCTAGTACTCTTGCCTGGAGAATTCCATGGAAAGAGAAGCCTGATGGGCTACAGTCCATGAAGTTGCAAAGAGTCAGACATGACTTAGTGATCAGCGCTTTCACACATTTCGCTTTCTATCTGGTTTGGGGAATTTATGCCAAGTCATTTATAGGTATGATCTTCATGCCCCCTGCGATGTAGTGGTATGTATCCTATAATTGAAAGAAATAAGATATTTAATAAAGGTTTTATTTATTTTTTAATTTAATTTAATTTTTAAACTTTACATAATTGTATTAGTTTTGCCAAATATCAAAATGAATCCACCACAGGTATACATGTGTTCCCCATCCTGAACCCTCCTCCCTCCTCCCTCCCCATACCATCCCTCTGGGTCGTCCCAGTGCACTAGCCCCAAGCATCCAGTATCGTGCATCGAACCTGGACTGGCAACTCGTTTCATACATGATATTTCACATGTTTCAATGCCATTCTCCCAAATCTTCCCACCCTCTCCCTCTCCCACAGAGTCCGTAAGACTGTTCTATACATCAGTGTCTCTTTTGCTGTCTCATACACAGGGTTATTGTTACCATCTTTCTAAATTCCATATATATGCGTTAGTATACTGTATTGGTGTTTTTCTTTCTGGCTTACTTCACTCTGTATAATAGGCTCCAGTTTCATCCACCTATTAGAACTGATTCAAATGTATTCTTTTTAATGGCTGAGTAATACTCCATTGTGTATATGTACCACAGCTTTCTTATCCATTCATCTGCTGATGGACATCTAGGTTGCTTCCATGTCCTGGCTATTATAAACAGTGCTGCGATGAACATTGGGGTACACGTGTCTCTTTCCCTTCTGGTTTCCTCAGTGTGTATGCCCAGCAGTGGGATTGCTGGATCATAAGGCAGTTCTATTTCCAGTTTTTTAAGGAGTCTCCACACTGTTCTCCATAGTGGCTGTACTAGTTTGCATTCCCACCAACAGTGTAAGAGGGTTCCCTTTTCTCCACACCCTCTCCAGCATTTATTGCTTGTAGATTTTTGGATCACAGCCATTCTGACTGGTGTGAAATGGTACCTCATAGTGGTTTTGATTTGCATTTCTCTGATAATGAGTGATGTTGAGCATCTTTTCATGTGTTTGTTAGCCATCTGTATGTCTTCTTTGGAGAAGTGTCTATTTAGTTCTTTGGCCCATTTTTTGATTGGGTCATTTATTTTTCTGGAGTTGAGC
>NW_011495026.1:2803505-2830930 GCF_000754665.1 Bison bison bison | reverse complement strand
CTGGGAGGGGTCATAGAGGATCCTGCTGTGATGTATGTCAGAGAGTGTTTTGCCTATGTTCTCCTCTAGGAGTTTTATAGTTTCTGGTCTTACATTTAGATCTTTAATCCATTTTGAGTTTATTTTTGTGTATGGTGTTAGAAAGTGTTCTAGTTTCATTCTTTTACAAGTGGTTGACCAGTTTTCCCAGCACCACTTGTTAAAGAGATTGTCTTTAATCCATTGTATATTCTTGCCTCCTTTGTCAAGTTTTTAGAGGAAATTTGAGTATTTCATTAGTGATGTGATGCTGCAACTACCATGTTGAGATATATCCATTTAAATGCAGAGTTCCAAAGAAAAACAAGGAGAGATAAGAAAGCCTTCCTCAGTGATCAATGCAAAGAAATAGAGGAAATCAACAGAATAGGAAAGACTAGAGATCCCTTCAAGAAGATTAGAGATACCAAGGGACTATTTCATGCAAAGATGGGCACAATAAAGGACAGAAACAGTATGGACCTAACAGAAGCAGAAGATAATAAGAAGAGGTGGCAAGAATACACAGAAGAACTACACAGAAAAGATCTTAATCATCCAAATAATCACAATGGTGTGATCACTCACTAGAGCCAGACATCCTGGAGTGTGAAGTCAAGTGGGCCTTAGGAAGTATCATTATGAACAAAGCTAGTGGAGGTGATGGAATTCCAACTGAGCTATTTCAAATCCTGAAAGATGATGCTGTGAAAGTGCTGCTCTCAGTATGCCAGAAAATTTGGAAAACTCAGCAGTGGCCATGGGACTGGAAAAAGTCAGTTTTCACTCCAATCCCAAAGAATGGCAATGCCAAAGAATGCTCAAACTACTGCACAATTTCACTCATTTTATTTCTAGCAAAATAATGCTCAAAATTCTCCAAGCTAGGCTTCAACAGTATGTGAACCGAGAACTTCCAGATGTTCAAGCTGGATTTAGAAGTAGAGGAACCAGAGATCAAATTGCAAACATCCGTTGGATCATAGAAAAAGTAAGAGAATTCTAAAAGAACATCTATTTCTGCTTCATTGACTACGCTAAAGCCTTTGACTGTGTGGATCATAACAAACTGTGGAAATTTCTTAATAAGAGGGGAATACCAGACTACCATACCTGCCTCCTGAGAAATCTGTATGCAGGTCAAGAAGCAACAGTTAGAACTGGACAAAGAACAACAGACTGGTTCCAAATCGGGAAAGGCTTTACATTGTATTCTTGCTTATTTAACTTACATGCAGAGTACATCATGTGAAATCCTGGACTGGATGTAGCAAAAGCTGGAATCAAGATTGCAGGGAGAAATATCTAACCTCAGATATGCAGATGACACCACCCTTATGGCAGAAAGCGAAGAGGAACTAAAGAGCCTCTTGATGAGAGTGAAAGAGGAGACTGAAAAAGCTGGCTGAAAATTCAACATTCAAAAAACCAAGATTATGGGAACTGGTCTCATCACTTCACGGCAAATAGATGGGGAAACAGTGGAAACAGTGATACTTTATTTTCTTGGGCTCTAAAATCACTGCAGATGTTGACTGCAGTCATGAAATTAAAAGACGCTTGCTCTTTGGAAGAAAAGCTATGACCAAACCAGGCAGCGTATTAAAAAGCAGAGACATTACTTTGCTGACGAAGATCTGTATAGTCAAAGCTACGGTTTTTCCAGTAGTCATGTGTGGATGTGAGAGTTGGACCATACAGAAAGCTGAGTGCAGAAGAATTGATGCTTTTGAACTGTGCTGTTGGAGAAGACTCTTGAGAGTCCCTTGGACTGCAAGGAGGTCAAACCAGTCAATCATAAAGGAAATCAATCCTGAATATTCATTAGAAGGACTGATTCTGAAGCTCCAATACTTTGGCCACCTGATGCAAAGAGCTGACTCATTTGAAAAGACCCTGATGCTAGGAAAGATTCAAGGCAGGAGGAGAAGGGGATGACAGAGGATGAGATGGTTTGATGGCATCACTGACTCAATGGAGATGAGTTTAAGTAAACTCTGGGAATTGGTGATGGACAGGGAAGCCTGAAGTGCTGCAGTCCATGTTGAGAAGTAATTTCCATAGTTCAATAATCTGCCATTAGTACTAAGTCAATCAAATTGCCATAATTCAGAAGGAAGACAAATATTTTGGTCAGCATTGTCTCCTTATGTGACACGGCCAGATGTTAGTTTTAAGTGGTTGAGTTAACCAACTCTATTCTAATCATATTCTTCATCTTGTTTAAATGAAAAATAGACATACATCTTGTGATACTGTGCTCTTGGTTTGTTGAAAGCCTATCACCAGTACAGTGTGAGTACAGGCCTTCTGTTCACTTTCCAACACTGCTCAGTACAGAGTGATATAGAGTCACTGGTTTTAGTGTAATCACTTAAGTTTATTCAGATCTCCATGAGACTTGATAGAAATATTTTGGAAAAAATATACTGACAGGAGAAGGGTTAGAAAACTATTTTTGATGTCTCTGGGACTTGAATAGAGAATGGTTTTTCCTAAAAAGATAGGCAAATGCAAAAATGATTTGTATACATATACATAAAAAATTAAATATAAAGAAATATAATTTATCTGTCCACCTGGCACATGAAGCTGTTTTTGGAACAATCAGCTTGAAGCTATCAAGAGACTTTTTGTGATTGCCTGGTAATTGACTCCACTTGTAGGCCAGACCAAATTGCATTAATTGAGTTGATCACAAATAATAGTCTCAAGCACCACTACATCTTGTGAATAATTACCTCAGGTACACAATACTATAAATAAGACTCTAGTTCTAAATCATACTTATTCAATTTGTTCTTGCTTGCTGAGTGAGGCATCTCAAGTGGCTTAAAGTTACTCAGCTAACACTGTAGGATTGTTACTGTAGGACTGACAAGAGGAAACATCCCACTGGCGTGTAGGATGATTACAGAGAATAGTCTTAAAAGGTAAGTAGATCGAGCACCTTAGAAGGTACAGAATGAGACATGAGCATGAGGCAACACTTCACACTGTACCCCAGTCTCTGAAGGGAACTCCTAAAGGTGCCATGAGTTTCCATTTTCACTCAAAATTCTTATGGCTTTTAAAACACCCAGTAGATCTTGGGCATTTTTGTATATCTATATATCCCAATGAGTTTTCCAATGATAGAAGAGGTTCTGGCTACAGAGAGGTTTGTTCCCCCAGTGAAGGGTGAGCATTCCCTTTCCTTTCTGCTTCTCTCCCTACATGACACTGCATTCTGCCACCAGCGTGCGGTAGGCTTGACAGCGCCCGGCATTCCTGTCAGAGGAGCTGGGATTATTACTGGGTTCCTCTATGCCTGGGCTTCCCTCATGGCTGAGATGGCAAAGAATCTACCTGCAGTGTAGGAGACTTGAGTTCAATTCCTGGATTGGGAAGACCCCCTGAGAAGATTCCCATGGAAATACTGGCTACCCACTCCAGTATTCTATGGATAAAGGAGCCTGGTGGGCTATAGTCCGTGGAGTCACAAAGAGTCGGATACAACTGAGTGACTAACACTAGTACTATGACTAGCTAAATTATGTAAGTGAGCAATTTAGCTCCTTTGAGCCTTGGTTCCTTATGTGTAAAAGGGAATCATTAAGATTATGTGAAAAAATAGCCTAATCAATACTAGACTGCTATAATTTTATGCCTGATTAATCTACTTCCCTATCCACTCCCAGGCCACTCATCCCTACATTTTTGGCCCTCTTATTCTGCTTCTTTGCTGCCATTCCAGGATTCATTCCTTATCCCTGCTGCTGCTGCTGCTAAGTCACTTCAGTTGTGTCCGACTGTGTGTGACCCCATAGACGGTGGCCCACCAGGCTCCCCCGTCCCTGGGATTCTCCAGGCAAGAACACTGGAGTGGGTTTCCATTTCCTTCTCCAATGCATGAAAGTGAAAAGTGAAAGAGAAGTCTTTCAGTCATGTCCGACTCTTAGCGACCCCGTGGACTGCAGCCTACCAGGCTCCTCTGTCCATGGGATTTTCCAGGCAAGAGTACTGGAGTGGGGTGCCATTGCCTTCTCCTTATCCCTAGGTATTCTCTTTGACCTGACTGATTCTACTCTGTCCTCATGTTTCCTGGCTGACTCTTGGTTCCTTATTGTGGAAGAGTCCTTTTGATGTTTACATGTGGCTTTATGCCCTTACTTAGTTCTGACCTTGTCAGACTTTGTTGTTTAATCTTACTCAGGCTGTAATTGGAACATTCTCCCAACTGGATCCTGTGGCCTAGGTAACAACTCTAGGTGCCCTTAATAATGGCAAATAATTGCTCAACCTTCCAAGAAAAATCACTCTTTCAGAGGGCTTCCCTCTGGAGTCCTGTTTCTTAATGGACCATCTGTACCAGAATTGGGCTTCCTAGGTGTCACAAGTGGTAAAGAGCCTGCCTGCCTATGCAGGAGAGATAAGAGATGTGGTTTTGATCCCTGGGTTTGGAAGATCCCCTGGAGAAGGGCTTGACAACCCACTCCGGTATTCTTGCTTAAAGAATCCCCATAGACAAAGGAGCATGGTGGGCAACAGTCCGTGGGGTCACAAAGAGTTGGATACGACTGAAGCCACTGAGCGAGTGAATACCAGAATCACCTGTAGACTAGCAAAGATGCAGACCCAGTGTCCTGCCCAGATTCTTGGGGGCTGAAGTCCGTGCATCTGTATTTTAAAAAAGAATTTCTGGTGATGCTTATGCACACTGAAGAGTTTTCCTGATACTTCTCCTCTACCCCAAAACTCCAGACCTTATGCTTGCCTTCTGTACTAGTATTCTAGTTAAACATGATGTTAACGTCAGAGTTTTTTTTTTTTTTTTTATAAATACTTTTTACTAGGTTGAGAAAGTTCCTTTTATTTCTTAGTTTACTAAGAATTACTATTGTGCACGGGTATTATTTTCTTTGCATTCAATTTGCTAATACTTTGTTAAGGATATTTGCATCCATTATAATGAAGGATATTGGGTTGTAATTTTCTTTTGTTACGATGTCTTTGCAAGATTAAAAATGGCCTAATAAAATGAGTTTAATATCTCCTTGTCTATTTTTTGAATGACTTTTGTTGGATTGGTATTATTTCTTTCTTAAAAGTGTGGTAGAATTCATCAGTGAAGCCACTTGATGCTTTTTCAAAAAGAGGATCTTTAAAAGCTACTAATACAGTTTCTTTACTTGATATAGGCTTATTCAGGATTTTTATTAGTAGTATGTCATTTAGTAACAAGTCACATTATTTACTAACAGTAGTATCAGTGGTCTTTCAAGGAATATATTTTATTTACCTTATCAAACTTATACATGCAAAAACACTTATAAAATTTTTCATAATTATTTTGATTTCTATAAAGTCGGTAGCAGTATTGTCTTTCTCACTCCAGATATTGCTAATTTGAACCTTTTCTTTTGGTTCTTATTTAGTCTAGCTAAATATTTATTCATTCTACTGGTATTTTTAAAAACAAAACAAAACGAAAATCTAGTTTTTAGGTTCATTGATTCTTCCCTATTGCTTGTCTTTTTTTAAGTATAGGTGTTTAGTGCTGTAAAGTTTCCTTTAGGCTCTGCCATAGATTTATCCTACAAATTTTGATGTGTGTTTTCATTTAGTTTGAAATAGTTTCTAATTTCCTTGTGATTTCTTCAATAACCCATAGGTGATTTAGAAGTATGTTATTTAATTTTTATACACTTTTAGTTTTCCCGGATTGGATTTCTTTTTGTGATTGATTTCTAGCTAAATTCCATTTTGGTCAGAAAACATACTCTGTATGCTTTCAATGCTTCTAAATCATTGAGCCTTGTTTATTGCCAGCATGTGATTTATCCTGTTGAATATCCTATTTGCACTTGAAAAGAATGTGTTTTTTGCTGTTGTTGGGTGGAATGTTCTATAGATGTCAATTAGGCCAAGCTATTTGGTGGTGTTTTCCAATTCTTTTACATCCTTTATATATCCAAGTTGTGTGTGGGACAAGAAATGCATTCAAAGGTACAACATATTCAGTGATTTCTTCAGGCTTTTAATATTTGCTAGGCATTCTGGAGGGCTCCTGTATTCATTCTTGGAAGTTATCTAAAGATGTTTGGGGAATTTATTATCTCAGCATTTCTAATATTCTTTGACTTCCAAAATTTCCCAGTTAAGATTTTAGCTGCTCTCTTACCTGCCCTGAACTGGGTCTACCATTTCTGATAAATAAAGCTGTAGGTTTTTGCCATCTGAGCTGGGTGGGGTTGGAATGGCAGCTGGCAAGACGGTCAGACGACTCACAGTTGAGTGACAGTTTTCCAATGCGTAAACAGTTCTGAGGTGGTTCTTTGCTTTTGGTTGTTTTCCAGTGCCCTGAAATTGCTTAAATAGCTTTTCCCTTTATAGTATTTGATTTCTGTGGAATGGAAATACCCAGTCTTCTCATGCCACCATCACAGCAGTGGATATCTGCTCTTTTCCTTAGAAACAGTGTTTTTTCCTTGCAGCCATGACCCTGGACATCTTGCTACCTTTAAGTTTCCTTTAAATATTAGAATGTCTTAGCACTTCGGAAATGCCACTTTAAAAAAAAAAAAAAAAGCAGAAATTCTTTTCTCATCTTGCTTCACATGTTCCCCTTAGGTAATCTCATTGATATCCATAACTTTAATTGTCACTATGTGCTATTTCTAAAATTTATATCTTCTGCCTAGATTTTTCCTTTGCACTCCAGACTCTTAAACTTATCAACTTACCCTTTTTCACTTCACTCTTTTGTTGACCCTTAAATACAAGTCCAAAGTAGAATGCCATCTTTTCTCCCTAACTTGTTTTTTTCCAGGAGTCCTTATCTTACTAATACAGCCATCATCCACTATTATTCTTGAAATGTCCTCAGTATATCCATTCCTCTTCTTGTTGCTGCTGCAGCTTAGTCACTTCAGTTGTGTCTGACTTCATGCAACCCTATGGACTGCAGCCTGCCAGGCTCTTCTGTCCATGGCGATTCTCCAGGCAAGAATACTAGAGTGGGTTGCCACGCCCTCTTCCAGGGGCTCTTCCCAATCCGGAGATAGAACCTGGTTCTCCTGCATTGCAGAAGAATTCTTTACCGCTGAGCCACCAGGGAAGCCCTGATTCCTCTCCTTATACCTCCATAAATAAAGACTTACCAATTCTGTTATTTAAATACTTCTTGAATATGGACACATTTTTTCATTTCCATTGTTGTCATGTGAATCTAAACCATCATCTCTTTCTTGAGCTATTGAGAGCATTCTTATTTTTCTATCCAGATATCTTGGATCATTTTAAAGATATGTATCTTATTATGACCCATACCTGAAAATGTATCTGTATGTTTTTTATGATTTTATGATAAAAAGTATTATATTCAACGTGGTCTATGTGACCCTGCGTGATCTGATCCTTCCCAGCCCCTCCAGGCTCAGGTCATAGCATCATTTGTTTCACTCTCTGCTATTCAGTATGAGGATCTTTTCTCAGTTCCTAAACCACATATTTTCCCTGACTTCTAAGACCACTGTATTATAGGCTTTCAAGTACACTATCTCTTCATGCCCCCTGTTACATTTATCATGTAGTTATTCGTTTAATGTTTTCCCTGCTTTTATGTTGGCTGCCCAAAGACCCATGACTGTTTTGTTTGCTACTATAGCATCAATATTAAATGGAATACCAAGCACAGATTAGGCTCTCAATAAAATTTGTTTAATGAATGAATGAATTCAAAGGACATTATTGTCCTTAATGCATTTATGTATTGTTTCTGAGCCACTGTATGGCTACTAAGATTAGAAAAGTCACAAATTACATAATCAGGCTAGCCCAAAGATTACAGATGTATAATAGGGTAAAGTGTCCTAGGGTCTCCCCTCCTCTAACAGCCTCCTAACTACAGATTGGTCTTCTATCCTGAGGTCATTTCCTCACCACTTTCTGATGTTTTTTGACTCTTAGTTGGGGTTGGGTAGGAAGTTATTGGAATCATGGAACTACCTCCCACTATTGGGAAACTTCTGTCAGCCATACCTTGACAACTTTCCTTAAGGTCTTTGTTCTGTTTAGACACAATGCAATTTCATTCTGTTCAATATGCAAGTTCCTCCCTTTAAAGTTTAGTGTATGTTATTAATTTTCTACTAAATAGTTAAAACATGCATGCTTTGACATCAGTAAATCCCACTTACTAGCTGTGTGACCTTTAGTGGGTTTCCAAACCTTTATTTTTCTCAACCATATGATGGTGTAAATGAGAGCACCTACTATATAAAGTGCTCTTTATATAGAAGAATGTTTGATGTTTATTAAACACTTAATAATGTGTCTAATATCTGACTCTATTTATTGATAGTTTCTTTACCATGTGTATTTGTCATTTAGTCATGTCTGACTCTTTGGAACCTCATGGGCTGTACCCTACCAGGCTCCTTTGTCCATGGGATTCTCCAGGCAAGAATACTGGAGTGCGTTGCCGTACCCTCCTCCAGAGGATCTTCCCAACCCAAGAATCGAACCCAGTCTCCTGCATCACAGGCAGATTTTTTTTTTTTACCATCAGAGCCACCCTTTTCTTCCCAAGTTATAGGACTTAATTATTACTTAATTGTATAGATTCAGAAATCTTGGGGGACAGGAATCTAATTGATTAAATATTCCCTGAAAGTAGGGACTCTACCCTATCACAGTGCCTGGCATATAAAAAGTACTCAGTAAATATTTTGTAATGGGGTTTCTTTGAAAATAGGATCTAATTCCAAACAATCTCTCCCTCAAGTAGCTTAATTTAGTGTATTTGTTCTGTCCCATCAGAAACCCCCAAATTAGTTTGCATTAGATGACTGTCAGAGGTTATACCTTTTTAATTAACCCTAATTAAGGCAATTAGCATTAAATAACAGGAAAACTTTGCATACGCTGATTCTAAACAGTATGGGCTCTTTAAATTCTTTGGGTTGCTGGGCCTTGCTGAAAGTACACTTAAAATGTTTAAAATATCAAGGATCATGAGACTGCCTTGGTATCAAAGCAAAGCTAAACAAAACAAAAAGAAACACAGAAAAGAGATATCAGCTTCAAATAGGGTAACCAGTGGCCGTGGATACCTTTCAATCAGTCGGAGTTATGAACCAATTGCACTCCGTAGAGTTGAGTGGAGGTGAACAAAAATTAGGTCAATCGATTGAACTATTTTAACAAGCTAGTCAGAGTGAAAAAAAAAAAAAAGAACTTAGCTTGGTGTACTGGCATCTGTTGGATAGGAAGCTGAAGTCAAGTGTGCTTTTTTTGTTATTAAGTTGCTCCACATTTGATGAATTTGAAGGAATTTTCTCTCTCTCTAATTGGCTGGTGTCATATGGATAGAACCTACCTTACATTTATTGCCACTTTTTACTCCTGTCCTCAGTTGGAGGCACTCCCAGCTGAGGCTGGAAAGGGGAATAATAAAGAGGCTATGCTTGGTTCTCTGTGGTTTTCACATCCTCAGTTTTCCACCGTGGGGAGTGGGGCAGATTGAGAAAGAAAGGGTCTTAGGGAATCAAATAGAGGGACCTGGGTATCTGCCAGACTCACACCTCCTTAGGCTGCTTTAATCAGGGCCACGAGCTTCTGGGAGATGGAGACAGTTACGTACCTTCTGTTCTCCCTTGTATGGTATTTATCAAGTTTTCTTTCTGAAATGAAGGGGGGGAAAAATCCCCTTTTCCTTTGTAATTCAAATCTGAAAAGTTACTTCTATTTTCCATTTTTTTTGAACTCTATTTCCATGACTTCCATGAATTGTGTGTGTGTATGTTTAAATTCTATATCCCCCTCCCCACAGCCATTCGATTTTCTCTTCCACTCTATTTAAATGTATGCCCAGAGACTGTGATAAGGCTGGTCAAAAAAGTAGATACTTGTAATCGCTAACTTCAAGTAAATCATGGAAGATTAACTTTATCTTTCCATAAAAGATGGAATAGTGTGTGAAATGGGCAATTTGAATATTTTCAGGAAAGAGGATTCTTGCCGTACTTGATTGCTTTAAGCCAATTGGAGAGATAAAAAACATTGAACACTTGCTCCCCCCAGCTCTTCTCCTACCAGCCACTCTCTCCTTTATGGAACTCACATTGACAACATAATGAACGCACAGCACAGCTGTCAAAGGAAGTGTTTGAGCACTTGTGAAATTACAGGCTGCTGCAGAAATGACTTAAGCATGCCATTACCTCTTGCTGCATTTAGAACAAATAAGCCACCTGCCCTTTAGGTATTATCTGATCTGTTTGAATAGAGTACTATATAGACCCACATAGAAGACTCCAAACATCCTCTCCTACAGTTCTGCTCAAAGAACCGCAGCTTCAGCATCTCGCTCTTCTCCTTCTCCGTGCTTTCCTTTCCGACTCAGCCTTTGCAAACGTTATATAAACAGTCACATGCCTGTCTCCTGTGTTAAAGGAAGCATCGTTTTTGTGATTGCAGTTCTCTAGTCCTGAGGTGCTGTATCTGTGAGCTATGCTAGTCTGGCTTCAAACCTATGTAGCCTCTTACTGCTGAAGGAAAGTGAACGTGAATGCACCTCACAACTAAAAGCCCTTTCCTATCAGACATGGATTGAGTTTCAGAGATGGTTTATGACTGCACCATCCATCTGAAATGGATAAATGAGCTCAGATCCCTGGGCTGCATTACCATAGCTATTATCTCCTCAGCAAGGAAGAACATTCTAGGTTTGTGCTCTCAGGAGCACTACCCTGGCCTTTTCCGTGCTCTTGGCCCTGGTTCACCCTGGTTCAAGGGCATTGGGTGCTTCCTGCAGCAGTCAGGGTCCTGGGAAGATACCAGTAGCACGTTGGAAGTAGATAAGTGGAAAAAGTTAGCTAAAGGGATTATTTGCTAAGGAAGGGGCAGCGTGTAGAAAAACCATCACAGATGATGTGGTACCTCAGGGCTTCTGTTCCCACCCCTAATCCTGAAGGGATAAGGAGAGAGAGCAGTTCCTGAACCCTAGAGAGAGGGGTGGGCATGGAGCAGACCAGCTGACAGGAGCCGTGACCTTCATCTGGACAGGACAGGACATGGCCAGCCTGAGGTAACAGAGCAGGGATGGAGCTGAGGGAATGCACCTCAAACTCACTCCAGATCTCCTGTGCGTCCTCACCAGTGCTGAACATAATAGGAATGCAGAGAGGGAGGCTGTGGTGCAGTCAGAGCCGCAGGTAAGTGGGCAGGTGGAGGATAGTGGAGAGTGGCCCTGAGGGCAAATGGAGAATAAATAATAGTTCTAATGGTTTCTAGTGATTTGCTTCTTAGTCACCTTCCCCAATTCCCATTTATCCTTTAAATCGGAGTCCAAGTATCATTCTTAAAGCATAGCTGATTCTATCATATCCTTACTGAAAGACCTTTACTGACTCATTCCATAGGGCATCAAGTCCAAACCCGTATGGAATTCAAGGTCATACAAGTCTCCTTTCCAACTAACCTCTGAGCCTTTGTTAACTACTTCCCTTCTACTCCAATCTTTTTCTTTAACCTGATATTGTCTGAAACTTTCCCCCACCTCCAGTCCTTTAGTCCCTCTCTTCTCATAAAGATTTAACTCTTGCTAACTTTTCCCTTCTTTAAATGGTCACAAACATCACATTTCTTTGAAGCTACCTTCTGTCATCCTAGTCAAAATTAATCCTTCTTTCCAATATGACGCCATGGCCTTTTTTTTTTTTTCCCCTTGTAATATCGTAACACATTTTGTCTTATGAGTAATTGTGGGTGTGTCTGCACACATCTCTTGGTAGACTGTGAACTGTACAGCACCCACTTTGTGGCTTTGGGTCTGATAAGAAAGAATTCATGTTCACATAGATAGAATTGTACTGGTTGGAATATGCCGAAAGTAGCCAGAGAGGTGGAACTCAAGGATAAATCTTGGTCACATCTGAGTAGGTAGACAGAGAGAAGGCTTTCGAGGTGCCGTGTTAGTCTGAGGAGTGAATGAAGATCTGAATACAAGAAGAAAAAAAAATTCACAAAGGGAATCAGCTGTTGGAACAAAGTGAATGAGTGCAGCCTCTGACTTGCACAGAGCTATGATGTCCAGACCTATACTCATGGGTTCTGGTCACCTGAGCATCATCTCCTTGGCTAACTGTAGGGAAGAGTTGGGTCAGCCCATGCACATGAGTCTTTTTGAGGCCGGGGCTATGTTTTATTCATTTTTGTTATAATCCCTTTCTCCTCCCCTATGCACCTTTGGCACAATATCTGGAGCTTAGCAGGTGCACTAAACATGTTTGTTGAATTGACTGGAAGTCAGCAGATTTTATTTATATAAAAATATTGGATGGAATGTGAAAAGATATGTGTGCATGTAATGATATTTTAAGAACAGTTAAAAGATAGCCTGCTATAAATATTTTTCAAAAGTGCATCTTTTGTATTTTCAGTGTAGGCTGTGGTACCCACTGCAGGTAAACTTGCCTTCAATAATGTTTCATAGTTGAGGTACGCTGGGTATCTGATGTCTGTATCCAGTGCTCGTGTGGAGTCTGAGTCACTGGGGATGGGGAGGAAACAAGGAAGTGAACTTGACTGTTGTGGTTCCTGAACATGTTGATGATGTAGGAAACCTTTGCTTGTTTTTCACATGTCTTCAATCCATGGTGTGTAAAAGAATAAGAATTCCATAGTTCAATGTTGTCTGCATCACAATTACCTGGAGTGGGTCCTGATGAAAATGTTAGTTTTTGAGGCCCAGGCTGTGCTTTAGAATCAGAATTTAAGATGATTTCTATGAATATTAAAACCTGTGAAACGTTGCCCTGGACCAGTGGGGGCACATTAGAATCACTTGAAGAGATTTTTCTTTTTTAAACAAAACAAAACAAAACTTATGCTCAAGTTTCTCCTCTGTCCCCTCTGTTGAGCCTGTCTGCAGGGTCTGGAGTGGAGTCTCTAGCATGTCCAGTCAGTCCCCCAGCTGTCTGGGGTAACAGCACACTTCCCACAGGCCTTGGAGGCCTGCCACATTGATAGATTAAAAATAGATTATTCTAACCTCACACGGATGTAAAGGACAGACTAGCAAATGTACTGAGGAAAACGAATAGGGTGATAGGAAATATCCTAGCCTAGTTGCTAAGGGTAACAGTTCTGGGGTCTGAAGCCTGGGTCATCAGAACGTCTCTGGCACGGATGAGCTCTGTGCTGGCAGCATCTCTGTGAATCAAAACAATGAATACCTCAGAGGGTTGTTCTAAGGATTCAGACAAGTCAATGCAAATAAAGGATTTGAACGGAGCTTGTCATAGAGTAAGGTCCCCATAAATGTTAGCCACTGTTATCAATAATTACAGGAAAGAATTATCAACATGTTTTCCAAATATGGTAACAAGAAGAGCTGGCATGATAAAAGAGTAGCCAGAGGACTAAAGGTTTACATGTTTTGTGAGACTTAGTGATCAGAAATAGAAACAAGGAGTGGAGGTTGCTTTTTGATTAGGATCAATATGCAGAAGAATATTTTCACAACCAGTGGGCTTCCCTGGTAGCTCAGCTGGTTAATGATCTGCCTACAGTACAGGAGACCCTGGTTTGATTACTGTATCAGGAAGACCCCCTGGAGAAGGGATAGGCCACCCACTCCAGTATTCTTGGGCTTCCCTGGTGGCTCAGACAGTAAAGAATCTGCCTGCAATTTGGGACACCTGGGTTTGATTCCTGGGTTGGGAAGATCCCCTGGAGAAGACAGTGGCAACCCATTCCAATATTCTTGCCTGGAGAATCCCATGGACAGAGGAGCCTAGTGGGCTGCAGTCTGTGGGGTTGCAAAGAGTTGGACATGACTGAGCAACTCTTAACATTTTAACGATCAGTACCCTCTAAACTAGGGGATAAATGATTGTGTAAGGTAGTGAGTTCTCAGTTCCTGGAAATATTCCAAAACCATTTAGTTGATCGACCATTTATTTGGAACTTTGTAGGAAAATTCATGTAAAGGGCAGTGATTTGAACTATAAATACAGTTGATAAAACTTGACAATGGTTTTTAAACTCTAAAGGCCCCAAAGTCCAGTTATTTATTTTTCCTACTATAATTGCCTCTAAGATCTAACTCTCAGAGCCCACAGTCCTGTGGTTTTATCTCAGTTTTTGGAAATCATTTTGGTCATTTTCTCCTTAATCTTGTTGGAGAAAGCAGTTAAGAGTAATCACTGAAGGAGAAGATGTGTAGATGGTCTTATTTAAGGCTTTCATTTATCATGAGATGTAACTGCAGTTAGGTTTAAACAGATATGAGTGCATGCCACATAAGACACATGCCCAAGGCAGCTCAGAGAATTTATTCTGATAGGATTACTGTTTTTTTTAGTGTAATGATGTATTTTCAACATGAAAGTCAAAGAACAAAACTTATTTATAAGGCAGTAAATCAATCCCATTATCAGAGCATTGGAGATTTTAGTTAAATAATGTGCCAGATGCAGACCTCCTTGGGTCCCAGCTCTTAGACATAGCTACAGCTCTCACCAGTTTCTTATCTTGTTGTTGTGTTGTGTGTTATTTGCTCAGCTGTGTCCAATTCTTTGCCACCCCATGGACTGTAGCCTGCCAGGCTCTGTCCATGGAATTCTCCAGGCAAGAATACTGGAGTGGATTGCCATGCCCTCCTCCAAGGGATCTTCCCAACTAAAGGATAGAACCTGGGTCTCCCAAATTGCAGGCAGATTCTTTATTGTCTGAGTCACCATCTTCAGTCCTAAATATAAACAGAACTTCATTAACTCATTATTTGTTTGAAAAGGATGGATAGAGTAACAGGAAAAATTAAATGGAAAAGGAGTTGAATGTGTGTGCGTGTGCATATCTTTATGAATATATTATTGCTGTGGATTGAATTGTATCCCCTTAAATTAACATACTGAAGCTTTAAGTCCCAATGTAATGGTACTCTTGAGAGCTGGGGCCTTTGAGAGGTAATCAGGATCAGATGGTGTCATTAGGGTGGGTCCCTGCCGTGTGCTTAGTGCCCTGTTGGTTTGTATAAATTGGCCCCCACACGTTGGAGGACAGATCCAGAGAGAGAGGAGATCACTCCAGACCATATAGGTGGCAGTTATCAAGAGTAAAGAGACTTACACAGAGGTGACTGCGGGATAAGCAGATCACTGTAACTACCTGCCAGGATCATAAAAGTTAATATGAAAACCTTGATAGGTTTCAGTCATGTTTTTGATTCATTTGACTCAACAACATATTCTCTCAAAGCTGCTTCCTTGAAACCTGAAAAATGTATAAGGACAGGGAAAGGGATCATGAACCTCTGATTGCCCAGGGGCAGCTTTGAGGGTCAGTCAACGGTCATGTCCTTCCAACAGTGCCCTTGTAACAAGAGAAGGAGAGAACGTCTCTCTCTCTTTCTACGTGTGCATACAAAGAACAGGCCATGTGCATACACAGGGAGATGACAGCTACTTAAGGCTAAGAGGAGAGGCCCCAGAGTGAAACTTACTTTGCTGGCACCTTGATTTTGGGCTCTTCAGCCTGTAGGACTGTGAGAAATAAATTTTTGATGTTTAAGCCACCTTATGGGGCTTCCTTAGTGGTTTAGACAGTAAAGAATCTGCCTGCAAAGAGATCCAGGTTTGATCCCTGGGTCAGAAAAGATCCCCTGGAGAAGGGAATCGCTACCCATCCCAGTATTCTTGCCTGGGAAATCCCACAGACAGAGGAATCTGGCAGGCTACAGTCCATGGGGTTGCAAAGAGTAGGACATGACTGAACAACTTTCACTTTTAGCCAACTTATTATGCTGCTGCTGCTGCTGCTTAGTCGCTTCAGTCATGTCCAACTCTGTGTGACCGACCCTATGGACTGCAGCCTGCCAGGCTCCTCAGTCCACGAAATTCTCCAAGCAAGAGTAGCCATTCCCTTCTTCAGGGAATCTTCCCAACCCAGGGATGGAACTTGGGTCTCCTGCACTGCAGGCAGATTGTTTACCATCTGAGCCACCAGGGAAGTGTATTGTTGTTGTATAGTTGCTAAGTCATGTCCAGCTCTTTGTGAAACATGGATTATAGCCCACCAGGCTCATCTGTCCATGGGATTCTCTAGGCAAGAGTACTGGAGTGGGTTGTCATGCCTTCCTCCAGGGGATCTTCCCAACCCAGGTATCGAACCCAGGTCTCCTGCATGCAGGCAGATTCTTTACCACTGAGCCACCAGGAAAGCCTAAGACACCTTATATACATTATTTTATTATGGCAGCCCAGGTTGACTAAAACAGATGTCATCTGTTTTACAGACTACAAAGCAATTTGTATTCATGTATTCATTCAACAATCATCAGTTGAGTACCTAATATACAGAAGGCCTGAAGGGCTGAAAGACAGGTAAGTCACACCTTCTGCCCTTCAGAAATTTATAATGCTCATATGAATAATGTAAAACAGAATAGAGTAAGCAGGGATTTGTAGAAGGTGCCTGTACTTGATTTAACCCTAACTGAAAGATGGTTTTCTTTTGGAAGTTTTGATGAAGACTAGCTTTTGACCCTGGAGAAGGAAATGGCAACCCACTCCAGTGTTCTTGCCTGGAGAATCCCAGGGATGGCGGAGCCTGGTGGGCTGCCATCTATGGGGTTGCACAGAGTTGGACACGACTGAAGCAACTTAGCAGCAGCAGCAGCAGCAGCAGCAGCAGCAGCTTTTGACCCAAGACTTTAAGGAAGAATAAGACTTTTAAATGTTAGAGAAGATGAGCAGAGAGGCTATTCCAAAGTATGAGTGAAGGTACAGAGAACTGAAAATGTGTAAAACCAGTGGCGGGGAACTTCTGTACAGAGAAATGATTACCGATGATATAAACTGAGAAGTTCCTTTACTTCTGCACCCTGCCTGGTAAGCCCACTGTCTAGAGAACTTGAGTTCTCAAGAAATAAAATAATATTTTTTGAGTGAACTGGGACTTTTGGGAAACTGATAAAAATATTATTAATGTAGCATTAGATTTTCTTTCAATTTAAAGAACTACCACATTAAAAGAAAAAACCAATCTTTTAAAGGCAGAGAGACAGATTTGCCTGAATCTCACATTGGTGTATTTACAAGCAAACATTGAATCAAAAGGATGAGCTGCCAATCTCAACAATGAGGTAGCTGTAATATGTTAGATGGCTCTTCAAGGAGGAATATTTGTAGAGTACGAGTGGGAGAAGTTATCCAAGAAGCTTCCAGTGGGAAGATTGGGAGGTAGATATTGTAAGCCAGTGGCAGAGAGGAGGTAAGGAGAAGGGAGATTTAGGCTAACCTGATAAGAATACATGCAAGTTCAGTCAAATGTTCCTCATGTTCTCAGGTCAACTTCTGCCAAGGCAGTTGTCTCTTTGCCTGTACTCTGAAAGCAGTTTATCATTTTTTTTTTTTTGAAATCTGATCAACATTTTAATCCAAACTCAACATATTTTGACACACATATTTGAACCATTTACTACATCGTGCAAGATAGAAAGTCGATTAGAGTATCTTTACAGTCCTATGAAGAAAGTAAAGTACAATTCAGAAAAGTTATATCTTTACATTAACCAACAAAAGCTCAGCACTTGTACTTCACTGTCTTAGATCACTACAGGGTTTAGGGGTGATCTCTGTAGAAACAGATTATAAACATGTCTTCTGCAATTGAAGTACTTTCCACGTTGTTCTCTGTTTGCCTCATCTGTTTCTCCAGCTAGATTGTGAGCACATTTACATCAGGATAAGTGAGTGTTAATCACTTAATTGTGTCTGACTCTTTGTGACCCTATGAATTGTAGCCCACTGGGCTGCTCTGTCCCTGGGATTCTATAGGCAAGAATACTGGAGTGGGTTGCCATTCCCTTCTCCAGGGGATCTTCCTGACCCAGGGATCGAACCCAGGTCTCCTGCCTTGCAGGAGCCAGGATAGTAGCAGTTATTTTGTAGCTCCAGATCTAACATGATGCCCGGCAATTATTATTTGCTTATGTAACTATTTGCTAAATGGTGGACAAATTAATGATATAGCATAGCTGAAATTTTGCAGAGCAAAAATTACTCAGTAATACAGAATTAGTGAATAGAATTTGGGAGTAGGAATGGTTAATTGTGGGACTTGAGACGTTGCAGAACACAGATTAAAGCTGCAGGGAAGTGTTAAATTGATTAGGCATTTTTCAAGGTATAAAACACTCACTGAGGAAAGAAGGAAGAATCATTAACAAATAACTGTTCTCACAAATCCAAATAGTGGGGTAGGTAGGATGAAGAAGAGAGGAGCACTCAAAACTGGGGTTTGATAGAATAGAGTGGAAAATCATATTTAAAGTGCAACTTTACAGTATCAAGACCAAGTTCCATTCACTACATTGGGAAAATATTATTAAGAAGTCATAGAAACTTGATATCCAATTTTCAAATATTCCATTTTTTTGATGATTCACATCTGAGGATCAGGAGATGCTCTGAAAGTAAGGAAGTGCTCACTTGGTCACCACCCACTAGTTTTTATAGGGGTTACTGGGGACCCATATGGAGAAGGCAATGGTACCCCACTACTCTTGCCTGGGAAATCCCATGGACCGAGGAGCCTGGTGGGCTACAGTCCATGGGGCTGCTAAGAGTCGGACACGACTGAGTGACTTCAGTTTCACTTTTCACTTTCATGCATTGGAGGAGGAAATGGCAACCCACTCCAGTGTTCTTGCCTGAAGAATCCCAGGGACAGAGGAGCCTGGTTGGCTTCTGTCTGTGGGGTCGCACAGAGTCAGACACGATTGAAGCGACTTAGCAGTAACAGCAGTAGGGGACCCATAACCATCTGAATGTGTATTGCAATCCTTCCAGGATTTCGGTTGACTGAAGTTTGATTCTAGTGAAAAGGCCTTATTCCACTAAGTGACTGGCTTTATTCTATTAGCTGTTGCTGCATCATAGCCGACGCCGAAAACAATCTGCCTATGTCAGTTGCCATTTTCCAATTATTTCCTAGCACATTTTTCCCCTTTCTATACCTATTGAGACAAAAATCAAAGTTTAAAAAATGTGCAGAATTCATAGCTCACAGTAAAACAGACTATAAAATGCCAAGAACTCAAAGCTTTCATCTGGCCTGTCAGGAAAAGCCCTCTAATTCTAATTTGAATTAGGCCAGAGATGCACAAAATAATTTGAGTAGCTGCTGGTTAATGAGCTATGGTTTCCAGGTTGGGCCTCTGCATGCTTCCCCTGGAGTACACTGCTTGCTAAGTAATCCACTCTCATTATATCCTCAGCCCAAGGAGCGGCCCGTTTGGAGGCGATGTAATGATGTGATGTTATATATCACAAAAATTAGAGAGAGAGAACAAGAACCGGTAGGTCATCTGGACTCTCCCCTGCCAGGGCAGGCTCATTCCCCACAATGTTTCCCTGAGTATTTCTGTCCAGGCCTGTTTTAAATGACCTGGGCAATGGAGCTCAAACCTCTTCCCCTGAGAGGCCGTGTGGCAGTATAATAGGCTTCGCTGTTAGCAAACTCTTCCTAGATGTTGATGTTCGGCCTAAGTTTTCTTTTGCTCAATTTCATCTCATTACTGCTGTTATTCCGCTTTTGTGCACCCCAAACAATCCCCCTCTCTCTCTCCTTCATGTTCACAGTTTCCTTATGCTTGTAAATGTTTTCCTTGCTCCTCTTAGTCATTGCCAGGCCACAGAATGTTTGCCGTGGTTTGTAAAAAAACTTTGCTCTTCCTCCATCCACGTTTGTGACTCCCCTCTGATTTCTTCCTTCTTTGATCAAAACTTTCCTGATTTGTGAGGGTCTAGAACAGCATGCTGTATTTCATACCAGATGATGCTCCTGAGATCATCGGGGCATTCTTCCACTGCTCCGTGACGGATGCTGTTGTGTACACAGCCTAAAATTGCATTGCTTCTCTTAGCTTCCAAACCACACCAAGAAAGTGGAGGTCTGATGTACTATCAGGGCTCGCACTCTGTTGAGCCAGAGAGAAGACATACTCACCTAGAAGTGATGATTAGGCATGTGAATTTGGCCATTTTTCTTTTCAAAAGTCTGCTTTAGGCTCTCGGCTTGATTAAAGTTTGATTAAGGACTGAAGAGAAAAACAAATTACCCCCAAAACAACGTTAAAAATAATAATACCTCATACTCTGAACCAGAGTATTCTTTTTTTTTTTTTACCTTGTAATCGCAGTGTGATGATAGTAAAGTAAATGAGTTGTAACTTTACATTCCTTCATGAAAGGAAAGAAGCACAGAGTGTTGGAAAAGATATTCTTAAAAACATTGCAGTTTCCTAGTTTGAAGGAATGGATGGATAAATGAGAGAAAAGCAGAAATGAAAAGTTATTAAACCTCAATTTCCATTGCTCTGAAAGATGAGTTCACACATAGGTACAAGGCCAACTCTAACAGAAAAGATTCTCTGAAATATTTTGCTGAACTTAAGTTATATCCCATGGGATGCAAATGTGTGTTTAATGAATTAATATATGTTATAATATCATTTAACAGATATTGTGTGGATGTGTTATCTGTATTATTTATTCCAGTAATCACAATATAATGAAGTAAAAGCTATGCTATTTATTGTTATTTGTGATTCTACTTCTTTGCCTTGAAGTGCAGTTGACCATGTTTGTTCAATACGAATCAACTTATTTTGAGGGTTGCATCCTAGACTGATTTCTCCATAATCTGTGAAGATATGGTGTCACTTGAAACTATGACTGGGAGAAATTTTGTACTTTTTTCTTCTTGCTTTACCTTAGCTTACCATGCAGGTAAGTGAGTGTGAGGTTGGCCCATCGACCCTCTGCAGAGCTGAGTCACAGTAAGAATTGCTACCTCCTGGGAATTTTTTTTAAAAACATCAATTGTACCCAGGATGTGATTCACTATTTTTAAAAAATAGGTATCTGGCTATGCTGGTCTTAGTTGTGGCATGTGGGTGCTTAGTTTAGCATGTGGGATCTAGTTCCCTGACTAGGGATCAAACCCAGGCCCCTTGCATCAGGAGCTTGGAGTCTTATTAACCACTGGACCACTAGGGAAATCCTCAGCCTGGGAATCTGGACAAATGGTGAAAGTTGCAGTCTAAATACTGCTGCTGCTGCTAAGTCACTTCAGTCATGTCTGACTCTGTGCGACCCCATAGACGGCAGCCCACCAGGCTCCCCCATCCCCGGGATTCTCCAGGCAAGAACACTGGAGTGGGCTGCCACCTCCTTCTCCAGTGCATGAAAATGAAAAGTGAGAGCGAAGTTGCTCAGTCGTGTCCGACTCTCCGAGACCCCATGGACTGCAGCCCACCAGGCTCCTCTGTCCATGGGACTTTCCAGGCAAGACTACTGGAGTGGGGTGCCATTGCCTTCTCCGTCTGAATACTAGCCTCCATTTTTTGATCTTCAGTTAAAAAAAAAGTATATGTATGTATGTATAGCATTTTGACCAATAATATGATCTTGAGGAGTACTGGTACTGTGCCGGTCACTCTTGGGTTTGTGGGAAAAGAATAAGCTTTAAGCATGACCCGCATGGAGATTCAAATGCCATGTTAGAGACAAGACTAATACACAGAAGTGAGCAAACTATCAATGGTTATAAACCTAATGTCCTGTAAATGTATCCTTTTAAGTGATATAGGAAAGTCTGAAAGTATGATTGTTAGTGACACAAGGGAGAGCTATTGGGATGCAGGCCTATATTGCTATAATGAACACTTATTTAATGCTTGCTACCTGCCAGGAATAGTGGCAGATAGCAAGCCAATGTACAATGATGGATTATCTCTTTTAACCTTTGCTAATCCCACATTTTTATTGATGAGCCTCAGAGAGGCTAAGTAACTTGACTAAATTCACACAGGTATTAAGTAGTGGAGTTGAGATTCATACACAGAACTTCTTCAAAATAGAGCTTATGGTATTAATTACTATAAAATAAGGATTCTAACTGGGTCTTGAAGTATAAATATTATTAGCAATTCAGTAAGGATTTTCTGGTATTACTTGGCATCTGACCAAGGACTCCCATAATGCTTGACTTCTTCCTCATACCCACAGCTGCTTCTTTTCTTACGAGAGTCCAAGGGAGAAATGTACATAAGAAATGATGGCAATTGATACATGAAGTAACACTCTGCCAACAGTGTAGAGCTCTGCATGTGGCCTGCATAAATGGGTTTCTTCTTTCATCTGCTTCCAAGTCTTAACTCCACCGAGACACAGAGAATGTCAGATTCTCTCACAACACTCCTGGCAAGAGGAGAGACAAAGATGGTTAGGTTTATCCAAGGATACAGGTACTATCTCAGCCTAACACCATGGGGCACAGGGCATTGGAGAGTACCCTGTATGTGCTCTATACATGCTCACATATGTGAGTTGCTAATGTCCTGTCCCCCCGAATGCCAGTTGTAGCCCATCTACAATCATGGGAACTGGTTCCACTAAGATTAATATTTGAGAAAGAGAAGAGGCATGGAGACCTTGCCTCTCCTCATTACACTCGTGATAATATAGAGGAGGAGAAGGAACCAGGTATCCCATGCTAGGGAAGTCCAAGTGTGAATGTTGACTATATTAGAGATACAAGAGACTCTTTGGCTTTCTGAATATACAGAGTTTGAAGGGCCCCTGGGTTATCTGGACGGAGGTGTTCTGTGGGTGACTGGAGCTACCTAGGTGAGGAGCCAGTGCTTGAGGTTCAGGTTTGGAAGTCATCTGTTCAAACATGTCAGGAAAGAGCAGAGGGCAAGTAGATTGAATCTTCAAGAGAAGTGACTGAAAATGGGCCATTAGTTATAAGACAGTCCAGAAAAAAAGGAATACAGGAAAAATGGCAGTAGAAGGTGGTGGGGTAGGTGCAGACAGAGCAGTAAGTCCAAAAAGAAGATAATTTTGAGAAGCAGACCCCAATTATCTATACTGGACAGTTTAGAGAGGCCTAGAGGGATATAGTTCCCCAAAGGACTTTTAATCAAAAGGGAGTTAACAATGACCTTTGAGAGAGTAGTTTCAGTATAATGGAGGGAATGGAAATTCAAGTTATGGGAGTTTGGGAGGGAATGTTAATAAGAAATAGAAGTAAAGTAAAAGTTGTTTAATACATAATTCTCAATTGTGGCAATGAGATGGTGCAAGAGGGAAGTAAGACCGAAGATTATCGTATGGAAGAGAGGTAGGGGAAAATAAAACGGTGGCTGATGATGGCTGATGTGACAACACATCACAATACCTGATATTTCCTCATTTGTTTGCTTGCTGATTGAACAATCTACTGTCTGTCACTTCCAACTAGATGTGAGGTTCAGCAGAATGGGAACTTTGTCCATCATGATCAAAAGGGAAGACTTCCACTGGAATGTAATATCCATGGGACCTCCTCTTTTTTGTTCTTTGCTAGATCCGCCATAATGCAACAGTACCTCCCACACAGCAGAAGTGAAAGTGTTAGTTGCTCAGTCACGTCCAACTCTTTGTGACCCCATGAACTGTAGCCCTCCAGGCTCCTCTGTCCAGGCAAGAATACTGGAGTAAGTAGCCTTGGCCTTCTCTAGGGGATCTTCCTGACCACGGACTGAACTTGGGTCTCCTGCATTGCTGGCAGATTCTTTACCTTCTGAGCCACCAGGAAGTGCTTGATAAATATTTGTTGAATAAATGTATGTCTCATTCCTCAGCATCTACCATAGTGGTTAGCACATAGTGAGTGCTCAAACACTCACACTCATTGTTGATAAATTTTTGGTGAATAACTAAGAATTGAAAGGTGATGTTGTGATCCAGTGGAAGCTAAATGGTGCACCTTTGTAGTGGGTCAGGTAGCATGTTCTGTTATTTTTCTCTCTGAGTTCTTAGTGGCCAAAAGCAATGGAATAATATTATTAATAAAAAGAAAACAGTTAATGTCTTTTGTGACTCCACTGTGTTCCACTTGATATTCTAAGTGCTTTCTGCATTGAAACTTGCTTTATCTTCAGAGAAGCTATATGGCAAGTACCATTGTCATCCTCTTTTACAAGGAGAAAACTGAAGCGCAGAGAGATTTAGCAGAAAAGATGGCCGAGAAGATTCAGAATTGGGGATTACAACTCCCGACAGTTTAGGGGTGACAAATTCCAATATGGTAGTGAAGACAACATTAAAATGTCTTCCTGTGAAGTTCAACAAGGTCTGGAGCCCAGTGGAATCAGGAGGAGGTGGCCATTTAGAAGCAGGTGAAAGGGAGTGTTGGTGAACAGCCTGGTGAGAAGGAGGGAATCAGAGAGTCAAAAGGTGTCTTAGAGATCATGTGGAAGAATTCCTTTATCTTAAAAAACACTATTTTGACTAATCCCTAACTGAAATTATGCATTTCCTTAAATTAAGAATGTAGCCCACAAGTCACAGTATTAGAGCAGTATCTTTAATTTTATCCGCTTGGAAATCCCTGGTGGGTAAAGTATCTGTCTGCAATGCAGGAGAACTGGGTTTGATTCCTGGGTTGGAAAGATGCCCTGGAGGAGGGCATGGTAACTCACTCCAGTATTCTTGCCTGGAGAATCCCCATGGACAGAAGAGCCTGGCAGGCTGCAGTCAATGGGGTTGCAAAGAGTCAGACCTGGTTGAGTGACTAAGCACACACATCTTTGGAAATCTCAGCTATTTTCAAATATTTCTGATTATAACAGATATTTTAAAAATTTATTTATTTATTTATTTTAATTGGAAGATAATTATAATATTGTGACAGTTTTTGACATACATCAGTATGAATTGACCAGAGGTATACATGTGTCCCCTCCATCCTGAACCCGCCTTTTTACCTTGCTCTCTATCCTATCCCTCCAGATTGTCAGAGCAGTTTTGGGTGCCCTGAGTCATATATCAAACTCATATTGGTTATCTATTTTACCTATGGTAATGTATATGTTTCAATGCTATTCTCTCAAATCATCCTACCTTCTTCTCTCACTGAGTCCAAAAGTCTGTTCTTTACATCTTTGTCTCCTTTGCTGCACTGCATATAGTATTGTCAGTACCATCCTTCTAGATTCCAAATGTATACATTAATATATGGTATTTGTCAGCTTCGGCTTCCCGGCTCCCCCCCCAGACAGAGAGGGTGGCCCGGCCGTGGATGATCAGATAGCTTCTACCTCTCGCTGCCCATCCCTGGCCTCAAGCGGCACCGAGCAGACGGCGGCAGCAGCAGCATCAGGCGAGGAGGAAGATGGCGGGACGGCTGCCGGCCTGTGTGGTGGACTGTGGCACGGGGTATACAAAATTAGGATATGCTGGAAATACGGAACCACAGTTTATCATCCCTTCTTGTATTGCTGTTAAGGAGTCAGCAAAAGTGGGAGATCAAGGAGGGTGATGAAAGGTGTTGACGATCTAGACTTCTTCATTGGTGATGAAGCAATAGAAAAACCTACATATGCAACAAAGTGGCCAATCCGCCGTGGTATAGTTGAATACTGGGACTTGATGGAAAGGTTTATGGAGCAAGTGATCTTTAAATACTTAAGGGCGGAACCTGAAGATCATTATTTCCTTTTGACTGAACCTCCACTGAATACTCCAGAAAACAGGGAATACACTGCTGAAATAATGTTTGAGTCCTTCAATGTTCCTGGCTTGTACATTGCTGTACAGGCCATTCTTGCCTTAGCTGCATCTTGGACCTCCAGACAAGTAGGAGATCGGACATTGACTGGTACGGTAATAGATGGTGGAGATGGAGTCACTCATGTTATCCCTGTGGCTGAAGGGTATGTGATTGGCAGCTGTATTAAGCACATTCCAATCACAGGATGAGATATAACATATTTTATTCAGCAATTGTTGAGAAACTGAGAAGTAGGAATTCCTCCAGAACAATCCTTGGAAACTGCTAAGGCAGTGAAGGAGCACTATAGTTATGTCTGCCCAGACTTAGTAAAAGAATTTAACAAGTATGATACAGATGGATCAAAGTGGATTAAACAGTATACTGAAATCAATGCTATCTCAAAGAAAGTTTTCCATTGATGTTGGATATGAGAGATTCTTGGGACCTGAAAATTTTTTTCATCCAGAGTTTGCTAACCCAGACTTTACCCAGCCTATCTCAGAAGTTGTAGATGAAGTAATTCAGAATTGTCCTATCGATGCCAGACATCCTCTCTACAAGGATATTGTCCTCTCTGGAGGGTCAACCATGTTCAGGGACTTTGGACGTTGTTTGCCAAGAGATTTGAAAAGAACTGTAGATGCCAGGCTGAAATTAAGTGAGGAATTGAGTGGTGGTAGATTGAAGCCAAAACCTGTTGATGTACAAGTCATTACACTTCACATGCAACGATATGCAGTTTGGTTTGGAGGATCTATGTTGGCTTCCACACCTGAGTTCTACCAAGTATGCCACACCAAAAAGGATTTTGAAGAAATTGGACCTAGCATCTGTCATCACAATCCAGTGTTTGGAGTCATGTCGTAAAATTGGCTTCATAGTTATTGGGATTAGGGAGGTGGGGAAGAAACAGTCTTTCTGATTACCTGTTTTGTCTGGATGGCTGGTTTTGAACCTGACTTGAAATAATAAGACCAAACATTAATTATACAGGAATATTTTAATAAGTATATCAACATGCGAATGTGGAGGAGAGCGAAAATGATTAAGTGTTTTTCTTTAGATTGAATATTTGAATCTTACGTGTATCAAAAAAAAGTGGGTTTTAGTTCTTTCTGTGCCCTGGTATTTTGTATATTATTGAATTATCCAAGATTTGATGGGATTTATCAGTATGTAGATAGCTCTATAATGCTTGAATTGTACACTTTGAAGTGTGTGCAATGCAAGAGCTTGTTTTATTTCATACTTTTTATACTTTGAGGAAAAAATGTCAAAGAAAAACTAGTATTTGAGGGTAAAAATAAAAAAGTGACCAAGTAAAGGATAAATACAAAAAATAGCCTGTGAGACTTGGCATACACACACACTCATGGGATTCCAGTTATTATGAAGTGCTTCCACCCTCCTGTGCCCCCCATGGTTTTCTTTGCAAGTGCTTTTGGGACTAAGAAGCTAGTGTCTTGGGTTAACTGAGGCCTGCTAGTGCTTTCTGATTACTCGCATTCTGTTTTCTTGCTTTAAAGGAAAAGTAAAGATAAGACTGTTGGACCAGTAAAAAAACAAATAATATATGGTATTTGTCTTTCTCATTCTGACTTACTTCACTCTATAATAGATATTTTGAAGTATTATTTATAATTATCCTTACTTCAAAATTAGTCTTTATTAGACCTGCCAATATTAGATCTGCCATTTTATTGATTGAGTTACTAAAGAAGCATAGATATTATTATATGACAATTTTGTTTTTTAAATATTTGATAACTGATACAGAATAGTTAGTTTTATTTATATTTTTATATATTTTATAT
>NW_011495026.1:2778248-2803405 GCF_000754665.1 Bison bison bison | reverse complement strand
TTTATATATATATTTTCTTTTATACACTTAAACCCATTCTTCTGAGAAGGGTTTCACAGGCTTCAGCAGGTTGTCAAAGGGGTCTATGGCCCCAAATGATTAGCCTTGTGATAAGAAAATGGGGCCTGGAGGGCTTACAGGACCCAAAATCCTGTAATTGGTACCAGCACTGAAGCCAGCATCCAGACCTCCTCTCTTCTACTACCACATTGATGCCTTTTGGTGTCATAGAAAATGAGAAGTTCTGCTTGCAGAAAAGGAATAGTTTGGAGGATATTATAGACTGAATGTTTGTGTGCCTCCAAAATTTACATGTTGAAATCCTAACTCCTAATGTGATAGTATCAAAAGGTGGTACTTTGGGGAGGTAATTAGGTCATGAGAGTGGAGCCCTCATTTGTGAGATTACCACCCTTATAAAAGAGATCCCAGAGAGCTCCTTTGTCCCTTTCTACCATGTGAAGAAGCAGCAAAAAGACAGTCATCTATGAGCCAGGAATGACCCTCACCAGACTTCAGCTGTGTCAGTGCCTTCACATTGGACTTACCAGCCTCCAGAACTATGAGAAACAAATGTTTGTTGTTTAGGCCACTCAATCTACGGTACTTTTATTACAGCAGCTGGGATGGACTAAGACAGAGGGCAGGTGGAGTGGTTGGGGATGGGCAGTTGGGCTCCCTGCTCATTTCATCTCCAACTCTCTGTCACACACATGTTGAGTAAAGAGAAAGTAAATCCTTCTGTCTAGCATGGGGGAGAACAATTAACGGGCAGCCTCTATCTGGGAAATTTATGTCCAATATTTGATGAATTATCTTGCTTTTTAGCCTACTATCAATTCCCAACTCATCTGCTGATTCTCATCAGAGCTGGGTTCAGGACCCAGCCTGTCTTAGATTCTGACATTATCTTTCTGCTGTGTTATGCTTTCATAAATCTACCAAGCTTTTTAAGAGATGTTTTCAGATTATAACTTTCCTACTTTGAACACTGCCTTTTTGGGAAGCCTCCCAGTGTTTTTTGTCTTGGTGGTGAGGAAGGGACCTGCATACCCCAAGGGAAAAAGAATTGGATGATAAGAAGCAAGAAGGTGCTAGAAGGAGGGGGAGGTAAAAAAACCATGATTGGTGACATTGGCCTGTGATGTGTGAAAAATTACAGTGAGGTATCATCTCGCACCTGAGTGGCCATCATCAAAAAATCTACAAACAATAAATGCTGGAGAGGGTGTGGAGAAAAGAGAACCCTCCTACACTGTTGGTGGGAATGTAAATTGGTGTAACCACTGTGGAGAACAGTGTGGAGGTTTCTTTAAAAACTAGAAATAGAACTATCATATGATCTAACAGTCCCATTCCTGGGCATGTATCTAGAAGAAACATAATTTGAAGAGATACATGCACATCAGTGTTCACCGAAGCACTATTTAAAACAGCCAGGACATGGAAGCAACCTAAATGTCCAGTGACAGATGAATGGATAAAGAAGATGTGGAACATGTATACAATGGAATATTGTTCAGTTATTAAAATAAAGAATGAAACAGCAACATGGATAGACCTAGAGATAGCCATACTGAGTGAAGTCAGACAGAGAAAGATAAATATCATATCTGTGCATGCATGCCTGTATCACTTATATGTGAAATCTAAAAAAAAAAAAATGGTACAAGTGAATTTATTTACAAAACAGAAATAGTCACAGATGTGCAAAACAAACATGGTTACCAAGGGGGAAAGGGCATAAATTGAAAGATTTGGATTGACATATACACACTAATATATAAAATACATAATAAGGACCTACTGTATTACACAGGGAACTCTACTTACTACTCTTTAATGACTTATATGGGAAAAGGATCCAAAAGAAGAGTGGATGTTATACGTGTAATCAATTCATTTTGCTGTACAGCAAAAGCTAACACAACATTGTAAATCAACTATTCTCCAATAAAAAATTAATTTTTTTTGAAAAGGATAAAGTTAACTCTCAAAAAACCCCCCCAAAACCCACAACTCAACAGTGCACAAACAAGGGGTCTGACTGATGAGCCTGAGGGAGGAATTAGGTTTAGAGTGTGGTGGCATGGTTGAGAGTTTGTTCAGGAACATTTGATGAAGAGTGGTGGAGGAGGAAGCTCTGAGGAGTTCTTCAAAGAGTAGGTGAGCATGAAGGTGGGTCAGGTGCACTGAGAGAAGGCAAGAGGAAGGAACGAACCTTGACCGGTGGGTGCCCATCATGCAGCAGATATTGTAGATACTCAACATATTACCTTATCTAATCTTTAGCTGGGTGGGATAGTTGTGATCCCCATTTACACAAGAAGAAGAAAAGATGCAAGAAATCAAATGATACAAACACAAGTGTTCCAAAACTGGAAATTGAGATTTCAGTGCACACTTAACTTATTCAAAATCCCTCATATTTTTCTCTGTGCCTTGATGCTTTCCAAAGAATTAAGGAAGCATTTGGAGCACGAGGCGATCAGACAAAGTGATAGAAGATGCGCATGGGCGTGCATGCACAGATTGGCAGTACAGTCCGGGAAGTCTGCCCAAGAAGGAGGCAGAGGAAGAGGCATTTGAGCTTTTGTCAGTTCCCCTTTCAGGTGTCTGTTATTGAGTGTTATCGTGGGTTTCTTTTGGAATGAAAGTGACTACATTCCTGTATTAAAGTAATGCAATGTAACAGCCGTCTAAATAGGATGCTAATAAAATAACAATGCATTGCACAAGCCTTTGCTTCTGGAGATTTTTATTATAGTATCCTGCTAAGAGTGAACTTTGTTTGAACTGCCATAAGCAAAGTATTTGGGAAATGATTGTTTTGGAGGTAGCACATGGAAATAAACTTTCCTCACTCCCAACTCGCAGTATCACATAATCTTGAGGGGGGACTGTTTTGTTGCCAGGGCTGATATGTAGCCATGGGACAGACAGGGAGCAAAAAAAGAGAGTGTTAATCTGTGGAAATGGAATACACTGGCTGGAAATGCTGATATGTAGTCTTGGGACAGATAGGGGCCAAAAGAGGAGAGTGTTATTCCATGGAAATGGAAGATACTGGCTGGAAATGCTAGAAACATTTAGTACTTCCAGAGGAGATGTATCCATTTGCCCTTTCTGAAAAAGCAAGCATTTGAAAATTTAGCTCTGAGATTTGTCTCTTATCCGATTATTTTTTGCAGAAAAAACAGCATATTTCCCAAGCCAGATTGTAATATTTTTGTGGCATACTCTTACCATGAAAGCAAATTTCCTTCATAAAAATAAAAAGCCAGAAATAGTATACTTTCATATTATACTTTGTCTTTGATGTGGTGTGTGTGGTCAGTCGCTTCAGTTGTGTCTGACTCTTTGAGACCCTATGGTCTCTAACCTGCCAGGCTCCTCTGTCCATGGGGGATTTTTTCAGGCAAGAATACTGGTGGAGTGGGTTGTCATTTTCTCCTCCAGGGGATCTTCCCAACTCAGGGGTCAAACTCATGTCTCCTGGTTGGCAGGCAGATTCTTTACCTCTGAGCCACCAGGGAAGCCCTCCTTTGTTGTTGATGACACTTAACAAGTTAAGGAAATAGAAGTAAAAATTTTGAGAATGAGATTTGTATAATGAGTCAAATTAATAAGCCCCGTTTATCGAAAAGCTTTTTGTAATCCTCTTTCATTTGTTCTTTAAGGTAAGCAAAATTTGTCATTCAAAGCCCTTTTTTTAACATCTCTATATGAAGTGAGAACCAACAATTTAATTCCGTTTGTAATCTTTTTAACTTTGTGTGTGTTCCTGTGTGTGTGAGAGAGAGAAAGACAGAGACACCTTTCATTATGAGAAAGAGGGAGCAAAAGAGAGAGAGACCTTTCATTACAAGAGAGAGAGAGAGAAAACTTTCATTACCTCAAAGATCTCAAAGCTGGTTTCCCGCCCTGCCCACAGTAAGTACTCTGGGCAAATCTAAATATCACCAGTGCTATCTTAAAACAAATATTCTGTTTTCTGTTTCTTCTTGGATTAACATTTGACTCTCCTGTTCATTCATCTCTTATTTGTTTGTTTGTTTATATGTGTCAAATAGCTACAGGTATAGAAAAACAATATTTTCTGCTCTTTGCAATTTTTCTAGGTTGCCAGGTTGTGTGAAAGTCCTGGCTTATTAATGTACCTGACTCTCCCAGCATTTATCACAAATGTAAATGAACAGTCTGTGGTGTAGCCTGTTTTCAGGATTGCGCTGATGATCATGTTGCTATGGTGACAACAGAGCCGACAGGTTCGTGAGACAGTATTAGTAACGCAGCAGCTTGAAACTTAATCAGCGCACCTCGACTTTTCCCCCATATTTCAATATCACTTCGGCAAATTGAATTCCAGGCAGTTGTCAGTCCAATGTATTCCCTGTGGTTTCTCCTCTGCAAAATTGCCTCTTTATTCTATACACTGATGATCATGGAGTAATTGAAATCTGCAGCTGTTTGTCATGCTATTTATACAACTCTGCCTTGTCGCCAGCAACCTTTGTGTGGTGTGCACTGCAGGTAACAATTAGATCCAGAAACCTCTCTTTGGTTGAACAAGTGAATGATTGTTTTCCCCTAATACTCCCGATTTTGGATACTTTATGTGATACCTTGTTTTGTGGGGAAAGTTCAGCCAAGGTTTAATCACAGGCTATTACAGCAGCATGACTGGGCTCTGCCTTCTCTGCTTCCAGCGATGGGGAGACAACTGGAGTGTTGAGAAAAAGGGCTACCTCCTCAGGGGAACTGCCCCTCAATCTCCTACCAATCTGCTCTCCAGCCGTTTCAGAAACTGGACTCTCCAGTTACTATTGGCCCTGAAACACTTGCAACAATAGATGAGAGAACACAATTCAGTGTGGAAAAGAAAGCAGCGGCCCAGGACACGTAGCATGGCTCAGGCATGGCATAACGCTTTCTCTTTAGGCTGCTTTGTAACTCGGGGATTTAAGACCCCTTGCTCTTTCCAGTGAACTGTCCCATTGTAAGATCTCCCTATACCCCTTCTGGGGTTGTTTTGAGGGTCACTACATGATTTTTTTTTCTGAATGTGAACTCCAAGGGAACATAAACTGCGCTTTATTTGGAGTCCAGCAGGTAAAAAGCATCCCTTCTCTTCTGCTGTCTGTAATATATGCTGACGTCAGTGGGAAGCTACTGCTTTTCCCCTCTCAGCTGAGAGGTGTGCTGTGTGCTAAGTTGCTTCAGTTGTGTGCGACTCTTGGCAACCCTATGGACCATAGCCCGCCAGGCTCCTCTGTCCATGGGATTCTCCAGGCAGGAATACTGGAGTAGGTTGCCATGCCCTTCTCCAGGGCTGATGATTTCATTTTATGTGTTCCACCCACCCCAAAATGAACATGATAGCATGAGACAGGAATGGAGGATTTCCTGATTTTATAAAATAATGAAATGACCAGGGAAGAGCTGGGTCTTTGGAGATCCAGGAAGGATGTGGTCTTTCCTGCCTCCCCGTGACCCATCAGTAGTCTTCTCCACACATTCTGTCCCCTTCCCAGCACTGACCGAGGACCACAATTGCCTGCTTTCTAGTGAAGCCCCTTCCTGCTGTGTGCATTCTTCTCTTCTGGTCCCTCTAGCCCAGCGGTCTCGCCTTCTTCTTACTATTGTGCTATTCAGACACTGACATTGTCTAGGGTTCTTTGCACAGTTTAAAAGTTAATGAAGTTCAATCTGTGAATAATCTTTCTGTTGTTGTCATGGAATACCAACTGGGTATAGAGAAAAAAAATTGCTAGAGAGCTCTTAATAGAATCATCAGCAACAAACACGCATTGCAGCTATACATTGCAAAAGCAATGCAAATATGAGAGCTAAGTTTTGTATTGTTTTGAAGTACCATTTTTTTTTAAATTTAATGAGAAAATTGCCCAGCAATTTGATCGTGTGTTTTCTTCGCTAGTTATTGCCTTCTGGCCCATATGTGTGTCATGTGATAGTGACCTTTCCACAGCAGATGGCTTTGTATGTTCATAGAAGTTCAGTTCAGTTCAGTTCAGTGGCTCAGTCGTGTCTGACTCTTTGTGACCCCATGAATTGCAGCACGCCAGGCCTCCCTGTCCATCACCAACTCCCGGAGTTCACTCAAACTCACGTCCATTGAGTTGGTGATGCCATCCAACCATCTCATCCTCTGTCGTCCCCTTCTCCTCCTGCCCCCAATCCCTCCCAGCATCAGAGTCTTTTCCAATGAGTGAGCTCTTCGCATCAGGTGGCCAAAGTATTGGAGTTTCAGCTTCAGCATCATCCCTTCCAATGAACACCCAGGACCGATCTCCTTTAAGATGGACTGGTTGGATCTCCTTGCAGTCCAAGGGACTCTCAAGAGTCTTATCCAACACCACAGTTCAAAAGCATCAATTCTTCGGCACTCAGCCTTCTTCACAGTCCAACACTCACGTCCATACATGACCACTGGAAAAACCATAGCCTTGACTAGATGGACCTTTGTTGGCAAAGTAATGTCTCTGCTTTTCAATATGCTATCTAGGTTGGTCATAACTTTCCTTCCAAGAGCCAATGACAAATTAGAAATTTAGTGAATATTAGAGGATTGATGGTAGCTGGTGATCCTGGGAGTATCTCTCTCTCTTTTTTTTAGTTTTTGAACTTTATTTTCTTTATTATGGGCTTCCTTAGTGGCTCAGCGGTAAAGAATCCACCTGCCAATGCAGGAGACTGAGAAGATGCAGATTTGATCCTTGAGTTGAGAAGTTCCCCTGGAGAAGGAAATGGCAACACCCATTCCAGTATTCTTGCCTGGAAAATTCCATGGAAAAAGAATCCTGGTGGGCTACATACAGTACATGGGGTCACAAAGAGTCAGACACGACTGAACTACTAAACAACAACAGCAGCAGATTTTTTTATTTTATTGGCCCTTCCTATCAGTATTAGAGTCTCAGACCTAATATTGAACTTGAAAGTATAAAAAAGTCCTATATAATTTGAAAGCTAGGAAAATTGTTTGTTCTATTAATTAAGGGTTAAACAGAAAGAGTCTCTCCTTAGTATCACTTAGATATGTCTTTTCTTTATGTCCCTCAAGGCTTCATAAGCATCCCCCCTCCTTAGTTCCTTTCAGTGATTTGTGTGTGTGTGTGTTCAATCACTCAGTCATACCCGACTCTTTGGGACTCCATGGACTGTAGCCCACCAGTCTCCTTTATCCATGGAATTTTCCAAGCAAGAATACTGGAGTGGGTTGACATTTCCTTCTTCAGGGAATCTTCCCAACCCAGGGATAGAATCCGTGTCTTCTGCATCTCCTGCATTGGCAGGCAGATTCTTTATGGCTAGCACTGCCTGGGAAGCCCCCTTTCAAAGATACTTTAATTCAAGTGCCAATGAAACAGATTTCAAGGGCAGAGCTGTAATTAGGGCAGAGGGCATGGAAATTTAGAGGACACTCAAATTTAAAATAATGTTTTAAAAGATTGGTACATTTACAAGTTTACAGCATATGCACTCCTTCAGCATTACAAGAACAAATGATCTTAATACCTACTTAGCAAGAGTGATTGGCTCAAACAGGAGGCTACCAGATGGCTCAGCATTGTTAATAACGCCCATTTGAGAGCACATCGTGAATCACAAAGTTGAGGGCAAATTTTAAGGCTCCAGGTGGCAAATTTAAAACAAGGAATTATTTAAAATCTTTATTTAAAAAAGAAAAGAAATGAATACCAAGTTGCAAAGTGGAAAAATGCTTCACTTTTTAAGAATTATATATGTAATGCTACTTAGTTATGTAGAACTTACTGTAAATTGATTTGCCACAAACAAACAACAAAAAACTAAGTTTATTAAAACTGTTGTGCCATGGAGTTTTTTCCTTTTCATTTGAGTCTTTCCTTCCCTCCTCCTTCCTTCCTCCCTCCCCCGCTTCTTGCTTTCATTCTTTGTTTATTTTTTGTGTGTGTGATAGATTATCTGTTACAATTAAAACTACATTCAGGTCAAACTTAGAGCATCTGTAGGGGGTCTCACCTTGGGTGTGTGGGGTTTTGTTTTGATGGCCCCAGGTAACTCTTCACACCACAGAAAGAGTCATTATTTTATAATATAAGTCATGGTTATAAAGAAGCACTTACAAGTGGTTCTCCAAGTTTGAGACTTGCCCAGCTTCCATTCTGAAGAGGTCCCAAGGTTTCTTAATTAGGAGATCTTGGAAGCCTGAATGAACTGGGCCTGTATCGACCCCTTCTTGGAATCCTTAGAGGAAATCCCACTGTCTTTTCCCTTGAGGAATTGACTAGACCAAGATTTGATTTCCTAGTCCACCTTTGATTCTGGATTTATTAAATTGATTTAAACTTATGCATGCTTCTTAAAATTATTCTCATTTGCCTCATGAGTATGTACCAACACATTCTGGCCAAAGCAGCCTTCGGGTTTTCCTTTACATCTGGGCTGAAATCACATTTCTCCGAGCCCTTCTCCGTTCCATCCATATGGAACGTGCCCCCTCCAAGTTTCCCAGGCTCTTTCTGGGAGCCCCTGAATGGGTGTCTCACATATGTGTCCAAACATATCCAGTATGCCCTTCTATTTCTAGGTCCTGTGGCCTCTGAAAGTCTTACCTCAGTGACTGCTCATGGTGCCGACCTCCTGGGTCAAGAGTCGTGTCTTTGCAGGATCTCAAAGCCTCAGGCCTTGAAGGGGCAGAGGTAAGGAGAGCTATTTCCTTTGCAACTCTTAAGTTATATTTGGTCATCCAGGCCCTAAATCAGCTTAGTGTGTGCCAAAATTTAGATTTAATTATGGTTTTTGAGTGCTTATTATGTGATATTGCTATTTTTTTTTTTTGGTCTTAAAGATTTTATGAATTGTTTCATCAGTGCAAGTTCCTCGGTCCCTCTTGAGCCTCTTGTTAAATTCATTTGTCAGTCACAGCCATCACCCCACAGGTATTCAAATCTGCTCCAAGTAGCCAAATGAGGGGATTTTTTAGCATTCCATCCCTATCTCCTAAAGCAACCTAAACTTCCTGATGTGATCGATCTGATTCCCAAAACAACCTATTTTCTTTCCTTTCTTGAACTCTTCTGTGTTAACTGGGCATCTAGAATAGGTGCTTTGCCAGTTAACAGGCTCTGCAGAGTGAGTAGTTTCTCCTAAGGGTTGCCTGTTCAATAGGTAAATTCAGACTTCTTATGAAACAGAGAACCACTTGAACCTCTGATTTACAGTTTCTCTAGATTCTGCCTTCCTTAGCAGACTCAAAGGCCTTTGGACAAAGTTTGAGTCCCAGCTTGAGCTCACAGAAATCTGCACTTCCCTATGCTTCAGCAGTATCTTCAAAAAAGTAGTGCAAATATCCTAGGAATGGGAAACCAAAAGTCCAGGAAGATCCAGGTGTCTCTATCTTCCTTACTCCCTTTGTGTGGTGTGTGTGTGTTTCCCAGGTCAGTCAGGGACAGAGTCATCACTAGGACAAGTGCTACTGATTCTGTGTCCATGGCAGCACAAAGGAGAGCAGGCCTTACATGCAGGTAGCGAGGTTATAGAAAATGGACTGACATTGCATTTATTCTCCGGGAACATTTGGTTTTATCTTTGAAACTCAGGTGCAGAGTGTGTACTTGTACAGCACTGGCATCATTCATTCATTCATCACACACATTTATTTTTAAGATCTGAGGAAGGTGAGCCATGAAACTGCAAGAGAAGAGAAAAATCCTCTTGGCGGGGTCCGGGTTGGGGGTAGGCAGCCAGTATCAAGGCTCTGATGTTGGAGTGTGCCTGGTGCTGGCTGAGTGTCAAAGATTAGGGAAAAGGAGGTCAGAAAAGGGGCTGTAGCATGAGGTTTGTAGAGGGCTTCTTGGGGAGCTACAGCATTGGCTGTGAGTCAGGTGGAAAGCAACTAAGAGAAGGTAGCTGCATTTCTGAGACAGGGAGACTACAGGAGAGGAAGACTGAGGTGGGGAGTGGTGACCAGCTCTGCTTTTGTCATGATAACTCTGAAGTGTCTGTTAGACCTCCATGTAGAGCTGCTAAACAGGCAGCTGTATCACACACCCACAGTTCAAGGGACAGAGCAGGGCTGTAGACGTAAAGCAGGAGTCATCAGTGGGTATTCAGAGCCAGGAGGTTGGATGAGATTTACAAGGGCAGCACCAGGCCCACCTGGAGTCAGTGGCAGCCCATGAAAGGTGGGACCAGCGTCAAGTAGGATGCTTCCCTTTGGCTCTGCTTACCTGCTGGCACATGGGCCCAGGGTTCCTAGAATTAGATTTAACCAAGGTCAGAGTTTCACCAGGACAGTGTGACAAAGCAAGAGGAGGCAAAGGAAGGGAGAGTGTGCACAGAAGTGATTACAGTAAGGGGTCATGGAATGTATCTGATGTGAAGGGTAAAGAGATGGAAAGGGATGGATTCAAGGGCAAGTGGCGGGATCAGTGAATTACTAATATATGTCCTGGTTGGGTAGAAGAATGATAGGAGTTGGGATTCTCAAGGAATAAACTGGAAAGATAAAAGGGGAAATTGGGGCTCAGGGTGCTTCAGCAGGGACTGTGGAAGCATTGAAGTCATTTGTAATGATAGAGTTTATGGTCATTATTTTAGGATGGGCTGTGACCCACTTCAACCATTGTGGAATAGGTTTAGTGGATCAAGACCAACGTATTTATCAAAACTAAATACAATATAATGGAAGATATTCGAATGATTACAAGTAACAAGAACACTTATTGCTTTGTGAAATGTTTGTTTCAATCATACATAGATATATGTATTCATATAAGTTATGTACATAGAGGGGTCTGTTTGTAGTGGGTCATCTTCATACATTTCTTAAATTAAGGCAAGTTGAAAAAGTTTGGAAAACACTGTAGGGTTTGTTTGTGGGAACAAGTACCTGAGGATAAGGTCCTTAGAAGTATTTTAATGTCCTAAAAAGACTTTAGAAAGCCAGCCATTCCTGAGTATCCTGTGTGTGATGAAAGTTAATAACTCAACACACCCAAACCAAACAATAACACACTTATGAGGGACTCTGTTGTTAAATTTGCAAGTCTTCTTCAAATCTAAATAAAAGATACTCTTTTCTTTTTCTGACATTTGTAAGTATAGGCTTTGTTAAAAAGTAGAACATGTGCAGGGAAAAAATGAAAACCATAAAAAAACATATACTGAAAAGTTGATTTTCCTCTTACCTCAAAAATAGTAAATACTCTTGCATTACCTTCATTAGAAATAAGGAAAGGTGATCCGTCCAGTGGGGTCTTTATTTGTGATAAGGCCACTCCTGGTTCCTAATCGGTGGAACTGGGGTAATGAGTTGCTCTTCTAGAACAAGAAAATGTTTTGCAGATGCTCAGACTCTTTTTCCCTTTGGTGGCCAGTATCAAGAGTGTAAAGAGCAATGGTCAGAATGAGGAACAGAATTTGTGATCCAATCACCTCAGGTATCTGCATGTTGTACTTAAAAACTCTGCAGGAACCATATGCAGAAACGCACACACAAATTGAATCGGAAATGGAGAATCCCCCTGGGTACAAGATTTATTTTTCTCGTTAGAAAAAAAGGAGTGGGCCTGAGAGTTTATCCTTATTTGGATGAGAACTTTAAAAAGCCAATGATGCAGAGAGTCCTCATTAAAATACCACCTGTGTGCTTCTGTCCTCTTGGGAAAACTATCAGCACCAAGGAAGGGTCAAGCCTGCTCAGGAAATTCTAAATCATATCAATTATTCTTATGCAGCCCCAGAATCCAGTTTCTGGTTTAAAAGGTTGAAAACTCGTTAAGGATTTTTTGCTTTTGCTGTGTGGACCCCAACGAGAAGGTATTATAAAAGGTTATTGCAACTGGGTCTATGAAAGTTCTGTCGATTGAGAGGGAAGAAAATGCAAGTAGACATTATAAAAGATTACTTTCTGTGCTGCTAATGATCACTTTTGGTTTTGGTTTTCCTGAATGTTCAGGAAAGAAAGAGAACTCACCGGAAAGGAATTTGTTGCAAAAGAATAATTGCCCAGTACATTACACAGCACAGTGGGGTTATAATGAGTATGAGACAGTGCAATATCTAACCAACGCTGAGTTACAGTAATAGTTTGATTCAACTCCTTATGCAGAATGCTGAGCAACCAGATAGTTTTGCCCAAAAGATCGGACTGCAATTGTTTTGAAAGTTTCTTGGGGGAAATGCAATTAGTGACAAGATTTAATAAAGTCAAAAAACAACTGAATGTCATGATGAGCCCCTGTTCTTTTGTTCTTTTATATAATGTAAGAAATAGCAAGAAAATGATTACATTATACCTAAATGAATTAAACAAAGCTCCAAAACATAAATTAGAATTTAACTATGCCATTAAAAACTAATTTAATTTGCAAGCCATCATTACTAGATAATAAAGGCCCATTGCAAAATGTACAAGAATATCTTGTGAACATGTGGGAAAAAAACAAGTAATAAATCTCATTGAGCAGATGAGTTTGTGTTACATTAGCAGATAAAAATGCTGAATGGATATTTCAGGATATAATGAAAACCAGCAAGTAATGGAACAACTGGTTTGCTTAATTTTTTTGGTCATGAATGGTTTTATAGTTAAAGGAAGGCCTCAGGGAAAGTTAGGGAAGCGCACACAATGTTTGGATTCGGTGCAATAAAATCTGTTCTCAAACCAGGACAAAGAAAACGCATTTAAATATTTTGTTGGTCAATAAATGGAATGTATTATAGTCTACTTCATTCAAGCGCCAACAATATCTTGTTTTAGTTAATTGAAATCTGATGGAAAATTCTGCCTTCTCCCTATAGTTTATCTTATTAAATTATGCTGGAAATAACAAGGTATATATTAAAAAACTCAAGAGTAGGAATACAAAAATACATTTAATTCTGGGGTTACTATTTAAAAACTAAGAAGATACCATTAACATTTCCTTATCTAATTATAATACAGTGCAGATGAGTTTCATAAGACTCAGTTTATTGGAGATGAGTTTTAAATATATGTTGTCTATTAAAATAGTTAATGGTAAGTATCAATACTTCCCCCGACCTGTACTTACTAACCTGCAAATGGAATATTCTTACAGTCATCCTGGAGTCCTGCCAGCAGATGGCAGTACAACCCTGCTTTTCTAGTCTCGCCTGCTCCAGTTTTTAAAATTATAGCTTTTATGGCGTCATAGCCTTAATATGCAGTGGAGATGAAAATTTTCATTCCATTTGAGGATGTGCAGTGACTCCGTGTAGTGATGTGCTTCTGAAGAGAGAACCGGTTTCTTCCACATGATGATGCTCCCATACAGATTTTCACATGCTAAATTATTGTGGTAATGCTTTTATTAAATTACTTGGTGATCTGATACAATGGTACATGCTCATTGCTAGAGACTGAATGTTTGTGTCTCTCCCCCTTTTCCCTTCCATTGGAATGTTTAAACCCTAATCCTGATTGTCTTGGTATTAGAAGATCAGGAATTCAGGGAGGTAATTAAATGATTAGGTTTATATGAGGTCAAGAGGGTAGAGGCTCCATGATGAGATTAATGCCCTTACATTAATACACCAGAGGTTTTTCTCTCTTTACCATGTGAAGATACAGCAAGAAGACTATCTGTACCTTGATCTTGGACTTCTCACCTCAGTGACTGTGAGAAATAAATGTCACTTGTTTAAATCACCGGACTATGATAGTTTGTTACAGCAGCTAGAGCTGACTGAGACATTCATTTATGTTTTAACTGTTGTGAAATCTTAACATTAAACAGGGTTAATGTGCAGATTAAACATCATCTTACCACTGCTGCAGTTCCTAAATTTCCCCAGTGGGCTGACACTCCTGTTTCAGGCTGCATTTTCCTGTTTACAGGCCTGGAGACTTATTACTTTCTCTTGAGATTTTCTGTGTATACATTTGCTTTCTCACTAGACTGTGAGCTTCTCAAGGACAGTGTTACATTTTCATTCTTGAAACCCTGAATTGGGGATTTTGTAGTCACTCAAAAGGATTCGTTGAACGGATTCAAGTCTTGTCTGAAGGCTCACAGAATGGAAATTTTTAGGTATGGCTCCATTTTACAGAGGGGCTTCCTTGGTGGCTCAGGGGTAAAGAATCCACCTGCCAATGCAGGAGATGCAAGAGATGTGGGTTTGATCCCTGAGTCGGGAAGATCCTCTGGAGAAGGGCATGGCTATCCACTCCAGATTCTTGCCTGGGAAATCCCATGGACAGAGGAGCCTTGCAGACTCTAGTCCTTGGGGTCAGAAGAGTAGGACATGACTTAGCACCTAAGCCACAACAACCACCATTTTACAGAGCACCTCAGTGATGTATTTAAGGAGAGCCAAGAGTTCTTGCCTTTCAAGGTAAAGCCAGACTCCTAACTCTAATTTTGCTGAGCACACAAATAAGAAACTTTACCAATTACGGTAATTAATAGAAAATGATATATTGAGTTGCATTGCCCAACTTGAAATGGGGCTACTTTCTAACATAGCAACTTTCTTACAGTTCATTACCAAGAATGAAAAATTTTAAATCTAATGAAATGGCAGAGGAGACAGAATGTCAATACTAAGGTGAAATGAACCTTTAAATGCAGAATTATCAATAAATGTATTATTGATTTTGGGAGAGTAGTCATAGATATAGTCATTTATTTGTAAGCCACTTACTTTTTATAAATGACTTATTGCAGAAGAAGTGAGGAAAGACTATATTTCATTTCAAAATTCTGGATGCAAGAGATGAAATAATTATCCAAATGACCCTTACATGGATTACATTTCCTTTATTTATATTACTTTTAATGTCCTAGCATTCTTTATTAGATTATGTACTCGATGACATCTTAAAATTTCTAAGTTGAAAGATTCCATCTGTGAACTATTATTAATATGAGCCCCTGGGACTTTTAGCTGGAGAACATTTTCCCCACAATTCAAGTTTACTTGTCTTCACAGCCAGATTTACTGCTTTCATACAGCCAAGAGAAATGTCAATACGGTGCTTCTCCCATCCCTCACCGCAACAGCATCTTGCTAGTACCAGTTCCGGGACCGTCTTGTCTTGAGAGGAGACGGATTCTTCCTGGCAGAGGATTTTCCTGTCAACACTTGGGCAGACTGTGAAGATTAGAGGGCCCAGGGTACGTGTGTTCTGCTCACATCCTGATCACTTAGAACTCAGGCAGTGCACATGTCCACACACTCCTAGGCCTTTTTCCTGGCAGATCTCCTTTTGATCACTTGTTCGGGCTACAGTCAATGGGGTTGCAAAAGAGTTGGACACGACTTAGCAACTAAACAACAAGAATTTAATTGGAAAAGGAAAGGAAGAAGCTGCTGAATCTGAAACACAAACCTTACCTTCTTCATCCTTCTGCATTTGAAAAGTGGCTTGCAATTTATTTTTAGTAATTTGGATTAACTCAAGCCCAGGGATTAGTTAATACTTTGTAATAAATGCCTATTTTGTAGAAAAGAATATTGAAGTGATCACTGAGTGACCCGCTTGTGATAGAAATAAGGAGGGTCATCACCTACTTACCTCTGTTTGTTTCTGAGGATCAAATGAAAAGTGGAAATAAAAAATGCTTTCAATTGGAGCATGACTATCTACATTTTAGTTGTTATTATTACTAACTGTGAGTACAGGCCTTGGGCGCAGATAAATCAAATGTCCTAAATCCATGTCACGGGCCTTAGGATTTGAGGAACAGTGACTCTGTCTAGTTGCAACTCATCATTATGACATGAATATTGCCTGATTTCTCTTCCTTTTACAGAGAAACAAAATAAATCAGACTTGGTTTAAAAAAACAAACGAATAGGACCTTCTTCAGAGATCCTCTCCCACTACTCCTTCTCTTCTGTGTTCAGGAGGGTTAGGAGGGTATGTATACTGTGTTTGGAAATAATTTTCTCCTGTTCTGGTTCTCTTAGTGGCCAAGGTCATCATCAGCAGGGAGTGACTGTTAATCTAGAGGCTCCCCTTATTTTTTTCACCACATTAATTTACACAAAACAAGTGAACTTGGCATTCACTTGTTCCTAATAGAGGAGCTCTGCATTCAGGTGGGAGTATTTAATAGCAGCGGGTCCTGCTATTTCTTCTCCATCCTGGTGGCACATTGGTATTGCTCCTCACGGAGTTAAACTGTAGTAGGAAAATACGAAAAGAGAGCTCAAAGACGCTGTCTTGTATGGAACATAATGCGCAGTTATAACAAACAGAGCTTGATAAAATACCAGCAACAGGGAGCACAGTTATTTATTGCTTCAAGGGAAAATCAAGCAAAATAGCTACCAATTGTTTAAAGTACATTCCCTCCATCTTTCTTGAGTTTCAGTCTCTTTAGCTGCGAAACAGAAAAGACCTTTGTTATTTCCCAAGCCAAGATTCGGCTTCCTTGGTGTGCAGTGCCTGCCTTGGCTTCATGTGAAGGAACGAGCTTAAAGCAAATTGAGAGCAATTAACCTCGACACCATGACAAATAAGTGTACACCTCCACAGAGCCAAGGCGGTGCCTCGGGCTGGATGTATCTCCAGGAGGCTTGGTGTGGGAGCCCTGGCTGGGGAGCCGTCTCATTGTGCTGCTGTACCATGCCTCTGCTTTCCACCCTTCCTCCGGGCATCAGCCAGGAGCCTGGGGGTGCCCTCTCTTATTTCACACACACGTGTGTGCTAAGCCACTTCAATGATATCATACTCTGCACAAACCCAGGGGTTGTAGCCTGCCAGGCTCCTCTGTCCATGGGATTCTCTAGGCAAGAATACGGGACAGGGTTGCCATTCCTCCTCCAGGGGATCTTCCAAACCCAGGGATCAAGCCTGTGTCTCCTATGGCTCCTGCACCGCAGGTGGGTTGTTTGCACTGAGCCACCGGGAAAGCCCCTGTTATTTCATGGACAATATTAAAAAGAAGAGTTGAGTGCTGTGTCAAGGGGAACCGGGAAAGCCCCTATTATTTCATGGACAATATTAAAAAGAAGAGTTGAGTGCTGTGTCAAGGGCAAAAAAAAAACTCAGGAAATGTCAGAAGAACCTCTGACATTGTGTGAAGAACCTCTGGTTTCTCTCTTCCGCAGAACCTTGTTGTGGATTGCCAGCTTCTCTGGTCCATATTGCATCATTATGCAGGACAGTGACAGACTTGCTCATGCACAGGCATGGCCACCTGGCAGAGAGCTCTGCACTCCATGGGTCATCTAAAAATACTTAGTGCTTCACTGACATGGCCGACTTCAAAGATTTCTAAGAGGAAAATTTCTTTACTAGGCTGAAGGTGCACCCTGATTTCACGAGAGTACATGGGAATGCCTGTGTGTGGTGGCTACAGCAGATGACCTCATTATCATGGAAACACTGTGTATTGCATTGGTCATGTGTTCTACAATCTTCACTTTATTCTCCTTTTCATAAGAGTATAAGGTCAATTTCAGTAAATTTATCAGAAGTGGAACATAAGGGGATGTCTAGTAAATGATAGGGGCTGTCAGTGTATGAAGACTAGTAAAATAATCCAATATGAAATTTATATGTTTGAGGGCTGCTGGAGATTAGATCAGTCAGCATAGCATGCTGCTAGTATCAGACATTTGCAATTAATCCTCAAATAAATGTTAAGAAGTAGAAAAGCAAAGATCCAGAATTATCACTCCAAGTCCAATTTAGAGACCATCTGCTATAAAATATACTGAGTTAGACCCCTCAGACCTGGCCAAGAAGTGTGGATAAACCTTTGCAGTGCAGATGCTGTTATTTAACAAAGTCAGTAATGTGAAACATCAGTTTGTTTAGCTTTCTTAAGTGGAAACAGGATAAAACATTTTGCAGAAATGAATGAGTAAGAATGTGGTGATAACCCTTATCAAAACATTTCGAATGACTGCCTAAAATAACACAGCTAGTAAATGCCAGAGAAGTTAAGGCAAATGCAGAAATTGAGTATTACTCAGCTAAAGCCAGTTATGATTTTTCTGAACAACATTTTTCTTTTTTCACATGAATTAACTGTTTGGATATCTTATCCATCTGGACAGGGACATCCCAGGTGGCTCTGCGGTAAAGAATCTGCCTAGCAATGCAGGAGATGTGGGTTTGATACCTGGGTCAGGAAGATCCCCTGGAATAGGAAATGGCAACCCACTCAACTATTCTTGCCTGGGAAACCATGGACAGAGAGCCTGCCGGGCCACAGTCCATGGGGTCCCCAAAAGTCAGACACGACTGAGTGACCGAGCATACACACACAGAAGCAGTTAGCAATACAGTGCCTATTTTGTCAGAGAAAGCAATGGCACCCCACTCCAACAGTCTTGCCTGGAAAATCCCATGGACAGAGGAGCCTGGTAGGCTGCAGTTCATGGGGTCGCTAATAGTCGGACACGACTGAGCAACTTCACTTTCACTTTTCAGTTTCATGCATTGGAGAAGGAAATGGCAACCCACTCCAGTGTTCTTGCCTGGAGAATCCCAGGGATGGGGGAGCCTGGTGGGCTGCTGTCTATGGGGTCACGCAGAGTCAGACACGACTGAAGTGACTTAGCAGCAGCAGCAGCAGCCTATTTTGTGGTGCTTAAATTTTTCAAATTTAGGTTGTTTATGTATGTTTGGTTACTAAGATCCATTTTATTATTATATAAATTTACCATGGATTATTATTTCATTGATTCCACAAGAACTGATTGAATATATGCTTAGGATTGGGCTCAGACAGTAAAGAATCTGCCTGCAATGCAGGAGACACGGGTTCAATCCCTGGATGGGGAAGATCCCTTGAAGAAGAGAATGGCACCCCACTCCAGTGTTCTTGCCTGGAGAATTCCATGGACAGAGGAGCCTGGCAGACTACAGTCCATGGGGTGTCAAAGAGTCAGACACCTTTGAGCGACTAACACTTTCACTTTCATGCTTAGGATTGCTGAGATTACAAAGCTGTTTGGGACTTGGTCCCTGTCCTCAAGGAGTCTGTAGCTTGGTAGAGATATTAAAAGTCTTATAAATAATGAATAGCTCAAGAAAGTATGTGGTTAGTTCCCAGTGTTAGATTTAATGGGTTTGGGTAGCTTCATACAAACCTGGAAGCTGTAGGTTGGATCCTAAACTGCATGCCAGTGGTTTGACCTTAGCTGGCTACATGACTTTTCTCAGATAAATTTTATTTATTTAAAATGGATAATACAATGTTTTGTGAATATCAAATGATATGATATGTGAAAAAGTGCTCTGTAAAGCATGTTGCTGCATTCCAGATTACTGTTCAGATTCTGAGAGGGTGAGTTTGCATCTGGTGGAGAGACTTGACTAAAGAACATTTAATCAGCAGCCTTGAATGAAGGGTTGAAGTTCAAAAGCTGATGGTAGGGTGGGGACTTCAGCCTAAAAGGAAGAAAGCCACACAAAGCAGGAAAGAATGAGATTTCTTTCTTTCTTTTTTCTAAAATAAATTTTATTTGTTTGTTTGTTTTTGATTGTGCTGGACCTTCACTGCTGCCCGCAGGCTTTCTGTAGTTTGGGCTCACGGACTCTGGAGAGTGGCTCAGTCACTGTGGTCCTTGGGCTTAGTTGCTCCATGGCATTCTCTTTTTAACTGAAGTATAGTTCCCGTGCAATATTATATAAGTTACAGGCATACAATATAGTGATTGACAATATTAAAGGTTACACTCCACTTACATTTATTCCAAAATATTGGCTATATTCCCCGTGTTATATGGTACATCTTACAAACCCAGTAGTTTTACTTCCTACTCCCACACCCCTAAGTTGTTCCTTCCCCTGCCTCTCTCCATTGCTGACCGCAGGTGTGTATATGTGAGTCTGCTTCTTTTTTTTGGTTAAAATCACTATTTTGTTGTATTTAAAAAATTCTACATATAAGTGATATCATACAGTATTTGTCTTTTATGGTCTGACTTATTTCACTTAGCATAATACCCTCCAAGTCCATTCATGTGGCTGCAAATGGCAAAGTTTAGTTCTTTTTCTCTTTTTTTGTGGCTGAGTTGTATTTCATCATGTTTGTGTATATTGCATCTTCTTTATCCATTCATCTGTTGATGGACATTTAGGTTGCTTCCATATTTTGCCAACTGTAAATAATGCTTCTATGAACATTGGGGTATGTGTAACTTTTTGAATAAGGTTTTTTTTTTTTTTTTTTCGGCTGTATATACTGAGGAGTGGAATTGCTGGGTCATATAGCAGAGATTTTTTTTTTTAATTGTGAAATATATATACCATAGGTCTTCCCTGATGGCTCAATGGGTAAAGAATCTGCTTGCCAATGCAGGAGCCACAGGTTCCATCCCTGGGTTGGGAAGATCCCCTGGAGGAGGGGATGGCAACCCACTCTAGTATTCTTGTCTGGAGAATTCCATGGACAGAGGAGCCTGGTGGGCTACAGTCCATGAGGTTGCAAAGAAGTGGACATGACTGAACAACTAACACTTTCACCTTTTTTCATATATATCATAAATTTACCATTTTAATATTTAATAATTTTAAAGTGTACATTTCAGTGGCATTACATATATTCTCACTGTTGTATATTAATATAAACATATGCATTTTATGTAACTAAGAATGATATTGAATGTGATGTTTTCCATCCTTGTTTTCCTTTGGCATTGTTCTATGAGCACATTTCCTTGCTGTCTTAATGAGTTGTAAAGTGTGTTTAAGTAATAGCTGTTGCAAAAAGAGGCAGGAGAATTGGCTCTAATCTCCGCAATAGCATAGACTTGCTCTATAACCTTTACCCAGATGTTCAGCCAATCACAACCTCACTTTTACTGCCTGCAAAATTGGATAATACTTGCTAGCTATTCCCTGGGGGTGCGATGAAGAGCAATGAGGTAATGCCTGGGAATTGCTTTCTCTTCTCGGTAAGAAAGGTGCTATGCATGTAAAGATTGTTATATCACATTGAGCCCTTGCTGAGCCAAAGATGGAGACAGCGAGGGCGGAACCACTTTCTTCTATTCTTTACCATCAGCCCCCGCATCCTATCTCTGTGAGCTTATGGGCCTCCTTTCTATATGAAGGGCTTATCACATAAACACACAGCTGCATTGTGTTTCTACAGCGACTGAAAATATTTATGGCTTAGAAAGCAGTCATTCTCGATGACTTGATTAGTGTGCTATGAAGACACAGACAATATCAGGAGCATCCAGTAGCATTTCAGTATTCCAGCTTCATCTGTTCCTCTAGTTTATATTTATCCTTGTTCTTTAAATCTTAGGTGACGGCTGCTGCCTTTGCTAACAGTGTTTCTATCTGTGTGGAGAAGTGTGACTGTGTGACCTGCTGTCCTTGCAACACTCCCGAACTGTGTCATTTGTCTGCTCATTGCAGGGCTGGCATCTGTTAGTGTATCCACATAATGCAGTGGATAAGATGATGGTTTCATGCCCTTCCTCCTATTATAGAATTCCAGGATTATCTATCACATTTGCCCCCAAATCTATACCTATAATGATAGGACTCTCAAGTATTCTAAGAGTGAATTTCTTTGGGGAAGCTGATTCATCATTCATTTTATGAGACCAGGGTATTTCTGTCTTCTGCAAACCTCTTTCCACTTTGAATCTGCATATTGCTTAGGTTCCCATGGATGGTAATTGACATTTCTCTGAAGTCTTCATGAAATTAGAAGGCAGTAGATACAGGACCCTTCTTCTAACATCTTCTTACATAGAGTGCTTGCAGTTGACAGCATCTTTAGAATCATTTTGTCATCCTATAAACAGCCTGTGGTACAGGAATCACATATGTGTGTTTTAAAGATGAGGGGGCATAGGCTTGAGGCACCTGAAGACAGGCTGTATGTAAATGGATGAATCTGGATGCTAATCCAGGACTGCCATCCTCTACCCCATGCTGAGAGACAAGAGGCAAATTCTTTTCCAAGCAGGACCATAAGAAAGAATAAATCAAAATAAGAATTTAGGATGGCTGTATTTTATTCCAGCACTTTTGTCTTTCCTCTCATCTGTGTGATGTTAGTCAGCAGAGACTCTCCCTTTTGCAGTCTGTATATTGTACAGCATCCGAAACAGCACTCTGGACAGTCAGCAAAGGCCTGAGGTCTTATTCTGTTCTCCAGATCAAACAATGAACTGTTTGTTTTTTCCACAGAGGCATTTAAAAATCCTACACATCTGGACAATGCCTCAAGCATCTAGAGAGATCTGCCCGAGTATCAAGAATATTTCAAAGAGCATTTCTGAATAGCAGTCTTTACGTTTTATTTCTATTACACTTCATCTGTGCATTTTGAAATGCATTCCCAGCCCGGTTGTATTCATCCTACCGCCTCTGATATGAGGAAGGGAGCACAACTTTTATCTCCATTTCACAGATGTGCAGACTGAGTGGTAGGCTGTGTGGAGAGAGGCTCTTAGGCATTCTGACTTATGGAGTCTAATAATGAGACCCTGGGTCCTCCTGTGCCCTCTTGCTCCATGTTATTTCCAATTTGCTTTCTCATCTCGAGAGAGCATTTTCATCTTTTATTTTTGGATGATAGTTTCAAGTTTCATTTGCACCACCAGACCTGTAAATTCTTTTGTTCTGTAGAAGGCCGGGTCAGGATGACATCTCTTTCTTTTGTTTGTGGGGGAGGGGGCATCTGATAGACAGGAAGATCTGCACCAAAAATGAATCATTTTCCTTGCTTTTAACTCTGCTTAGTTTATCATATGCCAAAGGCTTAGATTTAGATTTAAAAGAACTGCAATAATATCTACAGTACTGCCATTTTTAAAATGTAATATAATACCCAACATTTTTTATCTTCTAGTAGTACTGCTTATAAACAAATAAATATAGATTAAATCAATCTTAGGAAATTTATTGCAAATCAAAAAAATATATTCACCAAGATTTTTTTTTTAAACGCTATAGGTGAAACTAAGAATGACTTTCCATTTTCCATATGCAGAGCTATTGGTAATTTATATTACAAAGTAGTTCTTGCTGGCCATAATGTTATAGAATGTGGTTTTTGTCTATTTTGATTTTTGAAAAGTAAAGAATAGCTTAACAGGAACTATGTGGCATGCTTGGTGACTCAATCAGCAGAGACAGATCCTATCTGCTAGATCTGTGCCATGCTCAGTAAGTGTGCACTTGAAGGGGCCAATGAATGAATGAAAGTATAAACTGAGTCGGACAAAGAAAGTTAGTAGAAATCAACTGGATATTGGAGGGAAATTCATGCAATACTTGTTTGGAGATCAACAGAGATAGCCACTAAGACTATGTTAACTGACCTCAGGAAAGTCAGGTGGGAAAAGCTATAAACTAGGAAACAATGTTTAAGAATAAATTTCCAGTGAGAGAAAAAAAAACCGAAAGAAACTTCAAAAGCATTGAACCCAGCAGGCCAGGCACAGCTCCCTTACATTCTTTTATTTAAGGATCCAAAAATGTGTTGACTGTCTGTTCTGTGCCGGGGACAGTGCTAGTGGCCGAGTCCACAGTCATCAGTCCGGTTGTGGTTCCTGTCTAGTGTTGAAAGCGAAAATGTCAGTTGCTCAGTCGTGTCTGACTCTTTGTGACTCCACAGACTGTAGCCTGCTGGGCTCCTCAGTCCATGAGATTCTCCAGGCAAGAATACTGGAGTGGGTTGCCATTCCCTTCTCTGGGGGATCTTCCCGACCCAGGGATCGAACCCAGGTGTCCCACTTTGCAGGCAGATTCTTTACTGTCTGAGCCACCAGGGACGGAGAAGGCAATGGCACCCCACTCCAGTACTCTTGCCTGGAAAATCCCGTGGGCGGAGGAGCCTGGTAGGCTGCAGTCCATGGGGTCGCTAAGAGTAGGACACGACTGAGCGAGTTCACTTTCAGTTTTCACTTTCATGCACTGGAGAAGGAAATGGCAACCCACTCCAGTGTTCTTGCCTGGAGAATCCCAGGGACGGGGGAGCCTGGTAGGCTGCCGTCTATGGGGTCGCATAGAGTCAGACACGACTGAAGTGACTTAGCAGCTTAGCAGCAGCCACCAGGGAAGCCCTATGGTTCCTGTCTAAGCTCAATCCAAACAGGGGACACAGACTGGAAATCTATTGATATCAATGTCATATTATTATTGATAAGGTAGAAATGTGTATGTGATTCTTCAAAATTCATAGAAAGGGAGTGATCAATTTTGCTTAACAGGAGGTTTTCTTTTTAACAGAGAAAGGATAAGTAAAGATTTTTGTGGTGCCTCAGTTTCATTTTAAAAATTTACACTTGTAGGCAGTTGACCATGAGGAATGTTGATAGAATCCTTATATCCATCAGCTTTTACCTTCACTGCCATGCTGCTGCTGCTAAGTCGCTTCAGTCGTGTCCGGCTCTGTGCAACCCCACAGATGGCAGCCCACCAGGCTCCACCGTCCCTGGGATTCTCCAGGCAAGAACACTGGAGTGGGTTGCCATTTCCTTCTCCAATGCATGAAAGTGATAAGTGAAAATGAAGTCGCTCAGTCGTGTCCGACTTCCAGCGACCCCATGGACTGCAGCGCACCAGGCTCCTCCATCCATGGGATTTTCCAGGCAAGAGCACTGGAGTGGGCGCCATCGCCTTCTCCCCACTGCCATGCTAGTCCTTTATAAACAAGACCACTGAGGCCCTGAGAAGCCAAGTAAGTGTCCACGATTGCCCAGCTAATGAGTGTATCAAACCTGGTTCTGTGGGGCTTCAAAGCTCATGCTGCTCCTGCCACTTTGCTACCTGGAGTCTCCAGGTATCAGGAGAAATTCCACTGGGCAGGTATGGAGCAGGAAGAGGGAGTTCTCTGCAGCAGAAACAGCACCTCAGAGTGAGGGAGGCATCTAAGAGCATGGGATCCTAGGGGAATATGAGCACCTGCTTGGATGAGAAGACAGAGGCTGTACTGTGTGCCCAGATGTCTGAAAATCACCCTAATCTATAAAAGGATAAATGTCCCTTCCAGCCTTGAGGCTTTAAAATAGTTAAGAAATTATCGCTGGCCTTAAGGGGCATATTAAATCCTTCATTAATTTCCAAAATTTTATTGCTACTGCTGCTAAGTCACTTCAGTCGTGTCCGACTCTGTGCAACCCCATAGATGGCAGCCCACCAGGCTCCCCCGTCCCTGGGATTCTCCAGGCAAGAACACTGGAGTGGGTTAGAT
>NW_011495026.1:2770982-2778148 GCF_000754665.1 Bison bison bison | reverse complement strand
CTGCTGCTAAGTCACTTCAGTCGTGTCCGACTCTGTGCAACCCCATAGATGGCAGCCCACCAGGCTCCCCCGTCCCTGGGATTCTCCAGGCAAGAACACTGGAGTGGGTTGCCATTTCCTTCTCCAATGCATGAAAGTGAAAAGTAAAGTGAAGTCGCTCAGTCGTGTCCGACTTCCAGCGACCCCATGGACTGCAGCCTACCAGGCTCCTCTGTCCATGGGATTTTCCAGGCAAGAGTACTGGAGTGGGGTGCCATTGCCTTCTCCGAAATATTATTAAGCACTTACTATTTCCTAGGCTGTATTCTAGGTGTTACAGCAGGTGATACAGCCGTAAGAACACAGAGAAAGTTCATGCCCTTGTGGAGCTTACATATAGAGGGAAAGAGATGCCAAACAAAGGAAGAAACAAAGGAAGAAACTAAGAAAGGAACAATGTGAGCTAGTGACAGCTGGTGCTCAGTCACTAAGTCGTGCTTAGTCACTAAGTCATGTCTGACTCTTTGCAATGTTATGGACTATAGCCCACCAGGTTCTTCTGTCCATGGGATTCTCTAGGCAAGAATACTGGAGTGGGTTCTATTCCTTCTCCAGGAGATCTGCCCAGTGTAATGATCGACCCTGTGTCTCCTGCATTACAGGGAGATTCTTTACCACTGGAGTCACCTGGTAGCCAAAGCATAGAGATGATTACTATGAAGCAAAAAAGTAGAGAAAGAGGACACAAATGGATGGTGTGGGTTACATTTGAAAGTCATAGAAGCCCTCTACAGTAAGTTGATATTTAGCAATATTATGTAATAGAGGAGATCAGACATATATATATATTTATATATAAGCAACCACAGAATAAGAAGTATTTGATAAATACTAATAAATACTGAAAAGGACATGATAGTATTTAGCTAAAGAAATTAACATTTACTGAGTATGTTTATATTTTGGACAACATTCACAATGTGCTTAACAGGCATTACCTGCACCAATTTTACAGATGAGAAAAACTGTAGATTCAGAGAAGTGAGATAACTTTTCTAATAGCACACAGCCTGGATTCAGACTCAGATTTGTCTGAATCCAAAACCTGTGCTCTATCCCACTGTAAGAGCCTTCTTCTTCTGGGTTGAAAGCAGGAAGCTTAAAGGAGGATTTCTTGGGAGAGAGGGTGGCTCAAAGGAAAGGTGGGATTTTGATATTGGAACGTTTGAAATGTGAATAGCAACAGAACACCCAAAGCAAAAGACAGCAGAAGAGAAAGATGCAGGCTTTATGTCAAGGCAAGTCGGTTGAAGCCCAGACTAAGAGGGACCCAGAGGGAGAGAGAAAGCTAGAGCCAGGAACAGATTTCAGAACAGAACAGAAATAGAGTCTCCCCTTTATTTGACAGGCATTGGGAGCAACTGAAGCTGTTCCCCAGGAGATTCTGCTTATCCATAGGGTGGGTAAACCCTTTTCGGGGGGCTCCTGTAGTCCTCTATTTCTCTAAATCAAACTCACCAGACAGGGCAGCTTATTGTCGGTGAGTATTATCCACACTCACCTCACGATTACTTCTAGTGTTAACCTGATGCAATATTACATTGAGGCGAGGTACTTGGATAGATAGCTTTGCGTGAAAAACTTCAGGTGGGCCAGTGCTCCATTGATTCCTTGAGAAACAGCATTGTCCCAGACGTCACATTGCCAGGTGGCTGTACTGCATTGGATAAACTTTATCTGGCTGACCCAGCCAGATGACGAGATGCTGACAGTACGAGAAGGCAGAGGCTAGAGGTGCTGGCATTACAGGGAGCAGTCAGGGAGATGTTATTCAAGAGACAAGAAAGAGCACACCTGAATTCACCTTTGCTCCCAGTTGGAGAGCACATTGCATTCTTTACAGCAGTGTGATGACTCAAGCCCCCCGCAGTGGAAGGAAAATAGGCTGGGGTGAGGTCTTTAAGGAAGAGCTCAGTGGTTTCATGAGAAATCGGTATGTGCTACTGCCGTGCTATTCAGGGTCAGACTTCTAGAGTGTCCTTCATGCATTTTGGTGGCCTATTATATAACCTGCCCTTTCAAATGCTTCCTGTCTATATTATCCCCCTGTGCATTGTATATCCCAGTCTCTGTGTATCAAGCTGCTTTGTGCCAAAGGCGACAGCCAAAATGTCCTTCAAAATCATCTTTCAGTTTTATTTTTCATTCAGAGACATAGTTCTACAATCAATACCAATGCAAGGGTTCAATGGGCTTTGGAGATCAATCCATTAACTCGAAATTGTTTGCACATTTTTGTATTTATACGCATTTTTCAGGGGAGTAGTCATGAAATGTTAAAAAATTCCATTACCCTGTTAAGATCAAAACCCCTTTATTTTTCTTGAAATTGCCTTTTTTTCCCTCCCTCCCTCCATTCCTTCCTTCCCTTCTTCACTATCCCCTTTCTACTTTTTCTTCAACTTGTTAACCAACTTACCAATTACTTTCTAGCAAACCTCTCAATTTTCTTTATTTCTTTTCTCACTTAATTTTGCAATCTTTCTTTTTCTCCACATAGTATAAAATTTAAAGATTGGGAAACAATGAAGGCAGGAGAATGGAAAGAATTAGATTAAGTAAGTAAAAGTCATAGGAAGTCAGACAGTGTAGGTTGGATTGGGCACCAAAGTATTGGTTATCACTTTTTTCTTCCTGTATTTTCCATCCTTACCTCTTGGTAAAAGTGCTATAGCATCTACCAAAAAAAAAAAAAAAAAAAATGGAGAGAAAAGAAACAAAAAATCAACAGCAACAACAACAAAAGACCAGGAAAAAAGAATAAAGGAAGAGGTGATTGGAAGAGGTAATGAAGACCTAGGCTCTGCTCCATACAAAATTAACAAAGGATAAAAGGACACCTATGCTAAATGTATGAATTAGGGTTAGAAATGGAAAGTTTTCTTATTTATAAGGGTTAAGATTTAAGAGTTCAAGTGGGTTAAAACAAAAATGGTTAGAATAGATCTGAAGCAACCAATGAATAGAAGCAGAAATGAAGTATAATGGAGACAGATTAGGAAATGGACTTTAGTTATTTCAGTTAAATATATCATAGTATATTACTCTAATAAAATATCCATAAAATCAAATTTTTTTAGAACTGTTCTCTAATTTCATGGAATATCAGGAATTGTAGTGTGTTTCTCTGTTTGCGAGATCTGGGCACATTTTAGTATTATTGTAAACTTGAAAATTGGAATTTGTGCACTAAGTTAGCACTATAATAATGGAGAAAGGAAAAGAAACCTAGTTAGGATTAAACAGACCTGGTTTTGAATCCTGGCTCCGACACCTACTATTGATTTTTACTTACGAACAATTTACTTAAACTTTATGGGCCTTAACTCCTTTGTACATGAAATAGGACTAATAACATTTAATCCATAAAGTTAGGGTGAAATGGAAATCAAATGATTTGTACTTGTCATAAAATAGACTTTTAATAAATGTTTGCTCACACCACAAAGATTTGAAGGAAAACATTTGAAAATTTGTAAGCTGTCTTTCATATAATTTAGTGTTTTTCTCAATAAGTCAAGAATTTTGACCTCATCCATGTGTTTTAATACAAATCATGTGTTGTAGTTGGTTATATTTTTCTTTCTCATTCAGAAAGTAAGTGGTTTCAGGCTATCTCTCTGCTGCTTTACTGTAATATTTAATTTTTTCCCCTCATTCAATTACCAAAGAAAAAATAGTCAAAGAATCACAAACTGTCCACTCTGGTACTATTTCTAGTTTTACTTATCCTCCTACTTGCCACATGGTGAGGGTTCAAAATATATTTACTGTTGTTATTGTTGTTGTTACTCCATTTTTCCATGCAGCTAAAGGCAGGAAGATAAGAAATAGCTAAGAAATGATGAGGGGCTCTTAAAGGGTTTAAGATTCTGTGTCTACTTTTCCTCTAATTAGAATAAAGTATTTCTCCTGGTGCTCAAATGGAGGAGTAAAAGTACCCCTCCCTTTTCTCTCTCTGATATGGGTTACTTTTTTATGCAGTAGACTCCACTCATTCAACATTTCACACTTGGTTACCCTTAGCTGGACCCCCTACACACACTTTCAAAGGAGCATTAGATAATAGCTTTTATTAAAGATGCTTCAATCATACTTTTCTTAAAGGACCATTATCCATTACACAGAACAAAATATTGTGAACAAAAATTTACATAAAAAGTTCTGAATAGAAGTTTTAACTTTCTTATTATAAATACTATAGAATGTGTGTGGATTTAAATGCCCAAGTGCCTCAGGAATTACTGTAAGACAATTTGAATGATGGGACAATTCTGAAGGAACAGCACTTCTGTCAAGAGTGACTTCAAGAGACATATACTGGGCTGATTGGCCTATCAACCACAGTCAATCCGAAGACATCAGTATCAGAGGCTGTGTGACACAGATTCATCCGTCCTTTCTCCCTGCCCTCTGTCTATTTCATATTTCTTTCGACACTGTGGACTCTTCTTTGTCTGAACCCTACTCAGATAATGAGAACCTGAAATAAGAACATTCAAGAATGCTGTCTATGTCTCAGTTGACATCTTTTCTTGGTTTTAGCCTTTGTTTACAATTGTAGATTTGAAAAAGGTCAACATTTTCTCTTCCGTTGTAACTTTTGTCAGTGGAAATACTTTCCAAAGTGTTGCACACTAATCAGATCTGTAGTAGGAATTTTATCATTTTAAGGAGTTAATCTAGCTTGCCTGACTCAATATTCAAACTTCATTATAGTTTCTCTTGTTTTTCTCAAGAATGGAAACATAATATCTTCCAAATACTGCTAATGTTTTTTTCTCATTTGACCCTCTGTGTGGAATTATATCCAGCATTACAATTTTCTGTTCCTAAATATTTGGAAAAGTAAAAAATAGTTCCTCATTGCGCTTTTGGGGAAAACAATTTGAGAATGATGGCCCATCAAAGGTTCAGTGTATTTCTCTTACATATGTCACTTTAACTTTTTTTAGACTTTCTAAAAATTGAATTGCTCCAGGCACTCTTCAGGCCATAATTCCAGCCTACTCAAGTCATTGTTAGTTTTATTGTTTTCCTGCGTTGTATTGACTAAATTTCTCCACTTTGTATCATCAGCACATTTCATCACCTTACTGTATTTTCCCTTTTTGAGGTCAGCAAAGTAACTAAAATCAATACTAACACTGATCCTTATCACACGTCACAAGTCACTTCCCTCCATTTGGTATTGCTGTTGCCCACAGACACCTTTGGCTTCAATATCCTATTCGGGTCATTATCCACTTCAGCAGCTTGTTTCTTCACGTTCACAGTATGTATTCTCTCAGTACACATCTCTCAGAGGAGAGCAGGCTTCCTTTTAAAGAGACTCTCATGTTTAGAATCAGAGATCCTTTTAAATAGGATACATGTACTTCTGAGAAAGTAGTGGCATGTTACTTCTCAAGGAAGTAAAAAATTCAATTACACTTCAGAGGGACGGTGACTAACTACTGGACAAAATTCAGGCGTGGGAGACAGATTACATAGATACCAGCCTGGTCCCTGATTCACCTTTGCCACTGGTGATTCCAGATAAGCCACTTAAATGTTTAATTTTGACTCTATATTGGAATCTCCGTTACTATTAGTGAATGCATTACACTGCTGTGAAATATCAGTGCAATAATAATGCATTGAGAACATCGTCTCTAAAGAGGTATTTAATACCTTTCATCAGAAAGTGAGAAAGGAGCACTGCATTCCTCCTGTAGAAAAGGGATTTCACAAACTCTATCATAAAATACTACTATGTCTAACATCCTGGAAAAGCCTGACCATTGACTTTAGACCCAGAAATTTTATAGTAACAATTCTGATGCTGATTCAAGAGCCCAGTTAATTCTCTCATAGGTTATAATTAATCAACAAAAACTTAAAAGAAGTTGCTTATATCACTTTTTTCATATCTCTGTAAATGTTTCTAAAGAGTTAAAGAATAATAAGTCCAAGAGTTTCCAAGGGACCTCCCCTTCCACCATGTCACTGATTATATTGTGAATTTTCAATATTAGATATATACTCTGTGTTCTAGATTTCATGATTTTAAATCCAGCCTATTTTCTTGTGATGTTCTGAGCTTGGTTTATGATCTGCACAACCTGGCTCACTTTATTTGCCATAAAAAACAATGTGCTTTGTGCAAAATTATATCGTGTCTGTAAATTGCCACTTTGTTCTGATTTCATTAAAATCAAAATATTGGATAACTAATTACTTCTGTATTAAAAAAAAACACAGTGGTTGTCATAATTTCAGCTTGAAATCATTTAGTTAATAGATAATTTTGTAGCATGTGTACAGTATTGGCTACATCAGATTCCTTGGATTAATTCTGATGAAAAAAAGGCCATCACATGAATCTCGAAGGCAATGAATTAGAAACACAAAAACAGAACAAGTAACTGAAGATTCAGAGGAGAGAGAAGAAGGAAAAAAGGTAAAAATTATGCAACTTGTGGACACAGCATGCTGCACTTCCTGTCTTCGGGGATTCGGGTCTGTCTACCTCTCATCATTTTAGCTGTTGTTTTAATGAATGTCAAATTACCACAGTCTCCTAAGATTTCAGTTATGAAGACCTTCTGATGAGTCTTTTACCTTGTTTCCTTTCAATGCAGCAGGAATTATAATGAAGAAATTAAATCATTCTTTATAGACAATAGGAATACAGTCCCAAAAGCTTTTATGATTTGATGTCCTCTTGGCAACAGCATTAACTGAGTTTCAGGCTTATATTTAATATTTTGGAAGATTGCCTTTTCAAGATAAAAATAAGTTTCTGAAATAACGATGTCCTTAAAGTGAATACAAATACCCATATCTTTGTGTTAGTAATTTATTACTCAATCCCATAGAAATACCAAGGCACAATGATTCCTTTGTTTACAATTAAGAAAAAGCTAAAAGATACTGTATTTTTATATAAAAATATTCAACAAAAGTGTCTATGATGTTGCAGGGATTGTGGTGAGTGCCAATAGATAATTGAACAGGACAAATATGCCTGCTTTTATAAAGCCTGTGTTATAGTGGAAGATTCAGGAGTTTAAACAGGCAATTGTATAACAGTGTGACAAAAGCTGTGATGGGGAATTATACCTAATTATGCCTAATGATGGAGA
>NW_011495026.1:2764015-2770882 GCF_000754665.1 Bison bison bison | reverse complement strand
TGGAGAATCCCAGGGACGGGGGAGCCTGGTGGGCTGCCTTCTATGGGGTTGCACAGAGTCGGACATGACTGAAGTGACTTAGCATGCCTAATGAAGTATAATTTCCTATTCCCTATCACATGGGAGTACCAAGGAAGGGTACAACTCACCCTGGATTTGGGATTCAAGGAGGAATTCCTGTATGAGGTGACAGATAATCTGAAATTTGAGGAAGACTAAGAGGAAAGCAGTGCTCTAGCAATAAACCTGTGGAAAGGTTTGAGAGTGTGCATGGATCACAAATAGTTTGATTCACTGACTGAATGATGGTGTTAGTGGTAATGGTGTTAATCATAGAGAAATTGGAGGCTAGAGAGATTGGCAAGATCTACACATGCTCTAAGATGTTTTAAACTGAAACTGAAACTTAGTCACTCAGTCACGTCCAACTCTGTGCAACCCCATGAACTGTAGCCTGCCAGGCTCCTCTGTCCTTGGGATTTCCCAGGGAATAATACTGGAGTGGGTTGCCGTTTCCTTCTCCATAGGGTCTTCCTGACCCAGGGATTGAACACGGGTCTCTTGCATTGTAGGCAGATTCTGTACTGTCTGAGCCACCAGGGAAGCCTAAGATGTGTTCAGTTCAGTTCAGTCGCTCAGTCGTGTCTGACTCTTTGTGACCCCATGAATTGCAGCACTCCAGTCCTCCCTGTCCATCACCAACTCCCAGAGTTTGCTCAAACTCATGTCCATAGAGTCAGTGATGCCATCCAGCCATCTCATCCTCTGTCGTCCCCTTCTCCTCCTGCCCTCAATCCCTCCCAGCATCAGAGCCTTTTCCAATGAATCAACTCTTTGCATGAGGTGGCCAAAGTATTGGAGTTTCAGCTTTAGCATCATTCCTTCCAATGAACACCCAGGACTGATCTCCTTCAGAATGGACTGGTTGGATCTCCTTGCAGTCCAAAGGACTCTCAAGAGTCTTCTCCAGCACCACAGTTAAAAGCATCAATTCTTCAGCACTCAGCTTTCTTCACATTCCAACTCTCACATCCATACATGACCACTGGAAAAACCATAGCCTTGACTAGACAGACCTTTGTTGGCAAAGTAATGTCTCTGCTTTTAGGGAGACTGAATTTTATCCTGATGCAAGGGACTGATAAGTTTAAAGGGGAAAATGGCATAATTAGATTTATTTTTGGAAGATCAATCAAATCACTGAGCAATATGTAGCAAGAAACTGAGTTTTCAGTATCTCTAAATATATGGGACATAATACATGTAGAGATTTATGTTTAGATTCAATATAAATGTGCTTCTATTTTTAGCAGTAGCATTCTAGATTCTTTGACAGAATTCCTGATTAAAAACAATGGAAAATCTTCCACATTATTTTATCAATGATATTCTGGCAAGGAATTAAATTCTCAGAGGCAAAAACCTAAGCATAAGTGAGAACTCAGGCAGATAACTGGAACCCTGAGGTCAACTTCCCACCTGAAAATATTTGCCAAATCCAAGTGACCGGATCTTTAATTTTTATGTCTCCACAGTGTATGGAAAATGGGAGAAATAGCCTAGGGACTGCTAAGTATGTGTGCGTGTTAGTTGCTCAGTTGTGTCTGACTCTTTGTGACCCCACAAACTGTAGACTGCCAGGCTTCTCTGTCCATGGAATTCTCCTGGCAAGAAGACTGGAGTGGATTACCATTCCCTTCTCCAGAGGATCTTCCTCACCCAGGGATCGAACCCTGGTCTCCTGCTTCACAGGCAAATTCTTTACCATTTGAGATAAGTATGGGGTTTAAAAAAGATAGTCCATATAAAAATTGGATCCCCATCCCGAACCCCTGTACCCTCAGGACAAGGATGAAATAAAAATTCAGAATAATACTCCTTGCCTTGACATTTTTAACCATAGCAAAGGAAGTCTCTCAAAGTTTGACAATGATTTGAAGGAAAAGAGATCTCTTTGGATTTTCTAGCCACAGGACAGTCCTCAGTTTTGAAATGCTTTGAGGGTTTTATGTTTTAGGGTTATGGAAGAAACAAATACAAATCCTCTCTGGAGGAATTCACCTTCAATTCAGTTCTCAAATAATTCCCGTGAATATCCTAAGGAATATGGATTTATAGCCCAAATTCCAAAACAAGAAAGAAACAAAACAGGAAAGTGAGAACTATCAGAAATAGAAGATGGTAGTATCAAGTTAGAAAAGCCTTCAGATACTGATGATATTAGAGACAGAATAGAAAATAAGCATGGTTCTCAGTTTTATTGATAGAAAAAATATAACATTTAAAAATAATAAGGAGTAAGCTAATAAAATTATTAAGCAGATATGAGAAAATTAAAATTTCTAGAAATGTAAAAAGCAATTTTTAAAATTAAAAGTACAGTGAACAGATTTAATAGAAGATTAGAAATAGTGTAAGAGAAAATTAGTGAATTGGAAGACATAGTTGAAGATATACAGAATGAGATACCAAGAGACAAAGAGAGGTTAAGAGCATAGAATATAGAGTGAGAAAGTATAGCTTATTTCTACTCAAAGTTCTAGAAAGAGAGAACACGCCGAAAGGGGGAAATGAAATATTTCAAGAAATAATGGATGTAAATTTCCCAGAATTGGTAAGAGATACCAACCTTAAATCATGAAAGCCTAGTGAATCTATCCTAGAAGGGTATATAAAAATCTGTATCTAAATTCATGATCCTAAAATTACAGAATCCAAGGAATATTTTAATTTGATATAAAATGTTCTGATAAATTAGCCGTAAATGATAAAACATTGAAACCTTTTATTTATAGAGATTTCCCTGTATTAACATATTGATTGATGATAACTAATTTTCTAGTCAAAATTGAGTCAAACTTTGGCTCTACTCATTTGTTTATTTACCATTTTATTTTATATTGTATCTAATTTTTAAGCACATGACCATCTGGTAATATACCCAGGATCTTGGACACCTAGAGTAAAAAGAGGTCACCCTTTACAGGGTCATTTATTAAAGGGTAAATAAATAAATGTCATTTATTCTAGTACTTACTTTAAAAAAATAAGAAAATAGAAGTACTACTTTTCTGTATTATAGAGCTACTTAACAGTTTCAGACTCGTCTCAAATAAGAAATCATTCTCAATGACTAATTTCTCCTCCCACTCCCCTTCTCTAGTCTGTTGAAGGGAAAGACCATAGTTTAAATAATAATACTGAAAATACTCACATAACAGGTAAAATGCTCTTTGCTGAAACAGTGTTGGTGAAACTGAAGTAAAATTGGAGTCTTTTAAAATAGAAATTTCAAGGGCACAGTGGGAAGAAATATTGCTTTTTGGCTTAAAGTCACAAATTACATTTTAATCAACCACTAAATAATATTATATATAGGAATTGCTGTTAAGATTCACAAGAACTCCTTTCCCCAAGATTGCCGAGAGCAGAAAAAAGATACATTCTGTCTCAAGGGGGAGAATACTTTTAAGAGATGCACCTTTGTTCCATGTGGAACATTCTATTTCTAAATTAAACCTACATTTTAAATTAAACAATAGTATGTCCAAAGCAGTAGCATACCATAATAACTCCTGTCTTCTCATTGTATCTGGCCTGAATATTAATGGAAATACCAACAATTTTATTTTCTTAGCCTCCCATCCCCATAAGCGCTATGTAAGCTTAATAATGTTTCCAAATTTGGCTTCTTTTTATAGCTGCAGTTATCCTTGTTTTCATAATTTTCTAGGCCATCTTAATTTAATATATATTAAATATCTTCACCACTTCATTTAATGGAATGGCAACGATTTTTTAAAAACAAAAACATTTTATTACTCAGACAAATTATGTTGTAAGGGAGAAATGTTCTATGGGTACAGAAAGAAATAGGTATGCTGATTTGGGGCCCAGAAGTCTAAGGAAAACCCACAGATGGTCCCTTGCGTGTCAAAGCCAGTAATTTCACACAATCACACGGGTACTCACATCATCTTTGTGCACCTGTCAGCAACTCAGGGAAGCATCTGGCCAGGAGAGAACGGCTTTTTATGAATCCCCACATCCATTTGTCCCCACCAAGCCCATACGTTTCTTAGAACAAAGAGTGAATAAATGTGACTTCTGTACGCCAGATGAATAGGGTAATTAACACTGGTAATGTAGGATAATAATTAAAATCTTTTTCCTGCTTGACTTGACGGCTGGCTACTCTCACCTCTCCCTCTAGATGGCAGTGGGACTCTTTCATTTTGAGACTGTTAAGTGGTCTTTTTTTTTTTCCCCCAAATCTGTTCTCTCTCGCTCTCCTGGATAGGTGTTCTCAGCTCTGCTTGGTGATGATTTAAACAATGCTTTGATGCTGTAGGATGTTGGTGTTCACAAATCAGGTCTATCCTTTTCTTTTTTTTCTAAAAAGATAATATACTGCTTTTTCAAAGTCAATTAACACGTAGGACGAATGAAATGGGGAAAGCAAAAGGTCACTTTCTACAGGGTTACCTTGAAACCTTTTGGTATTATTCGACTTTCATCAAGGAATTGCAAATCATTGGGGGGAAAAAGGAAATGATAGTTCATTTTGTTTCTTGATAACACACAATAAGATGGCTTCATATGACTTTTCTGCTTAATTTCCTATGAAGTCCGTGGTGTGCTCAGAATGCTGGCTGGTAAATTCTGTCTTGCAGTCTTGAAGGAAATTGGGATGCTTTGGGGACAATTTATGCATTGGGGGAGGGCTGTTGTAGAAAAGCCCTAAAATTTCTGGATTGTGATGTAGTTGAATACACTTTATAAAAGAAAATTGCCCAGTTTGTGGCAGAGCAGAAGATGATAAGGTGATAAAACGGCAAAAATTACAGGACTTTCTTTCACCATATAATCAGCATGAACTCCTATCCCAAATCAATGTTAAGTGAACTGAAGCTCAAGAGTCAGTACAAATCGGCCGCATAAACAGGTAGGAAGTCTGTGTTCTGACCTCAGAGACATTTGGAAATCATTACCTGAGTATCAAGATGGTTCCCGAATGAGCATCTCTGAATATAGCAGCTCAAGGTTCTAATAACTTATTTTGAATTTCATTTAGGAAACAAGCCTGGACACCCCCAAACAATAAGCAGATATTTAAAAAAAAATAACTGAACGCATTGCGAATGAGATTATTAGCAAATTGACTTTTAAATTGACTGCTGGCCACGTGCCGGTTTGGACAGGCCGACTCGGAGCTGTGCATTGCCCGCACCTCTCACATCGCGCCTCGCAGTTAAGATTGCAGTCACAGTTCCTTTTTTATTTTAATATTGAAAGACCTTCACTCAGTTTAATAACCTTTTCCTTCTTGAATAAGGAGTTTCTGTTTGCAATCACATGAATAAAAAAGACCTGCTCCTGAAGCTCTGGGAGATTATTTCATGCCTAGCTACAAAAATAAGGTTTTGAAAGAGCAGAAGGAATAGAATAACTACATAATGAGTGAATTCTTGTGAGGTAAATTATTATTCAGGATTTCTGAACTGATCTTTTTTAAAAAAGCAAATAATAATAATTACAATCCTACCAATACTGCTGCCTGGTGGGAGACAACAGTAGCTTTGCTGGAAGTACTGCTGGGCGCCTGCACTTTGTTCCGCATCCCTATTTCAGCCTGAAACATTAGAAACCCAGGAGAAGACCTGCATTCACCCGATGGGCAATGTTTCCTAGCTTGGATTCTGTATCCGTTTCCAACTGCACAGCGATGGACATGGTCGTGCGTGCCCTTTCACCACCTGTGGGTCAGAGTAGAGTTGGAGACTTCAGGTAAATTATATGGCAGAAGGGTTGATTCAAACTATGATGTCTCATCATTAGAAATGTTTCTGTCTGTATCATTCAAACATCCACGGTCAAAACCAACAATCTGGTAATTGAAATTAACTGAAGGAGCAAAGGAAAGGAGCCTGTATTCTCTGGTCAGGGTCTCCCCTTCTAGTTCTGATATCCCCATTAGAATCTGCTGCTTCACTGACCCTGAGCTTTTGACCTTCTCCACCACTTCTTTTCACACCCAGTGGGACCAACCTGTACTCCCATCTGAGAAAACTTCATAATGACAAATATCTCCCTTTGCATTCAGCTGAAGGTTTTAGCTGCATTTTGGAGCAAGGTTCAAATTCAGAGCTGGCTAGAGCATTTGGGAAGATCTGGTAGGAGGGAAGAGGATGTGCAGGACTGACTTCTCTACTGCCATCAGGAACTCCGGTGGAGGGAGTGGTGGTTGATCTCAGGGCAGAGGCTCACTGTGCTCTTGACCTATTTCTGGTCCAAGCATGCTCTCTCTCTCTGCTGTCATGAAGTTCCATGTCTGTCTTCCCCTCAACTCCCACATAGCACATTCAGGACATGTGACACAAGATTGTCACCAGAATCAGCCCAGGCCTCTCCTTGTCAAAAGGACCATCAGCACCTGACCCCCCCCCTTTTCCCAAGAGACTCAGTGTCTGGCAGGTGTTACAAGCTAAAATTGAGTTTCGTGGCAGCTGCTCCTAGAACCTCTGAGACAGTGCTGCACGCCTGGAGCTCCGGGAACAATGAGGAAGCTGCCCATCAGCGTCTTTGCCAGAGCCCGCTCCTGCCTCCAGAGATGTGACTGCTTGCAGAGAAAAGTTGTTTTATCTCACATGAAAAAAAGTTTTTTTTTTTCCTCTTGCTTGTTTACCCAGTGCTCACCATTTAAACATAACGCAGCCTCTTCATTAAGGGGTAAACTTAGGAAACATTACTCCTACTTGCATTTTCTTCAAGGTGCCAACACACCTCAGCAAGCTTTCAGATAGCAGTCACCTAGCAACAATTTTCCATACATTAAATGATTTCAGACTCTCATGTTTCCTCCATGAG
>NW_011495026.1:2747816-2763915 GCF_000754665.1 Bison bison bison | reverse complement strand
CCATGAGAACTGTGTATTTCACCTTCTCTATCCCTTTTACAGCTTCAGGAAGGAGCAACCAAGAAAGAGAAAATACATTCAGTTTCATCATAAAATATCCTTATTAAATGATGGCTTTTAAATGGGGAAGTATCTTTTGTCATAGTCTGATAATCCATCTGTGATTTTAAGTGGCTGGGTATTAGGAAGGATCAGGTGCTGTGGCAAGTGACAGAAATACCAAAAATAGAGTGAGCTTTACCAGACAGAAAAGGTAACACAGGCAGTCCTGGGCTGGTATAACAATGCCTGACTCATGGGGAATGCAGTTCATGGTTTCTGATTTGTCTGCCATCCTCTACATTGCAATGTCTGTTTCTTTGTCTGACACGGCTGTTGGAGGTCCAGTCATCCTATCCTCATTTTAGAGACCAGGAAGAAGAAAAGAGAAATAAAAAGGCATCTTCACCTTATGGTTACTTCCCAGGAATTTCACAAATTCTGCCTACATTCCATTGGCCTGGACTTAGTTATAATCACACAGCACTTCAGTGTGATCTTTATTTTGTGCCTTCGCATGACCAGTTAATATTCAGGGGTTCTGTCACTGAGGAAAGAGAGGACTGATATTGAAGAACACCTAATAGTCTCTGCTGCTGCTGCTGCTAAGTCGCTTCAGTCGTGTCCGACTCTGTGCGACCCCATAGACAGCAGCCCACCAGGCTCCCCCATCCCTGGGATTCTCCAGGCAAGAACACTGGAGTGGGTTGCCATTTCCTTCTCCAATGCATGAAAGTGAAAAGTGAAAGTCGCTCAGTCGTGTCTGACTCTTAGTGACCCCATGGACTGCAGCCTACCAGGCTCCTCTGTCCATGGGATTTTCCAGGCAAGAGTACTGGAGTGGGTTGCCATTGCCTTCTCCCTAATAGTCTCTGCTACAGATAAAATATTAAAATTCAGATAAACTGCAGAATTTATATTTCATCACTAGCTCTTTTGTTCTTCCAGAAGGGAAAAAATAAAACATGTTTTCTTCTCTTCTTATGAGAGGAATAGATGACAGAGATTAAAATGTAGATATGATCTGAGTTGCAATTTTTAGCAGATTTTGAAAACATCCTAGTGTATTATACGGATGTGTAAATAACATTAGAACGATATTGCACTGAAGAAATATTAGAAATTAATTGTGCTGTTTATCACCCTGAGGAATTCAGAGTAAGGTCCATCTTTATGTCCACCTGGGCATTCTCAGACATGCACACACTGCTATATTTAAAAGATGATAATGTATACTCCAAATTCTATGCCAGCGGAGATGGCAATTGAACTGGCAACCACTGTTTGATTATACCCAGAGATGCTGTGGGTCAAGAATTCAGACAGGGCAAATTGAGGGTGTTTGCATCTGCTCCACGAAGTTTGGAGCCTCTATGTAGAATGTTTGAAAGACTGGGCATGCCATATTTGAAGGCTTCTTCATTCACATATCCAGTATCTGGGCATGTTAGTCGCCCAGTTGTGTCCAGCTCTGCAGGCCCGTGGACTATAGCCCACCAGGCTTCTCTGTCCTTGGGATTCTCCAGACAAGAATACTAGAGTGGGTAGCCATTCCCTTCTCCAGGGGATCTTCCTGACCCAGGGATCAAACCCAGGACTACTGCATTGCAGGCAGATTCATTACCATCTGAGCCACCAGAGAAGCCCCCTGGATGTGATTCAAAGACTGACCTAAACTAGGATAGCTGGCCAGATGCCCTGTACAGAGCCTTTCCACGTGGCCTGAGCACTCTTATAGCATGGTGGCCTCTGAACTGATAAACTTCTCACAGGGGAGCTCAGGGCGCCAAGACCATGTGTTCTCATGAGCAAGGGTAAAGCAGCATGGCCTTTCATGATCAAACTTCAGAAGAGCACTCCATCATTTTGCCATATTCTATTGACCGAAGCAACAATAGCTGACCCAGATTCAAGAGAGGGAGACACACACCCTGCCTCTTAAGAGGAAGAGAGTCAAATAACTTTCATCCATGATTTAAAACTGCAAAGAGTCGGAGACGACTGAGCAACTAACAATGTTTTAAAATCACCAGTCACAGGAACCAACAATGAGAAAAGCCCTATTCCAGAGTAACAGGGAATTTGTGGAATTTTCAAAACTACAGATAATATGTTAAGTCAAAACCAGCTCTGCTAAACATCCAAAATGAAAGAGCAGGTCTGGAAGTTAATTGGTTTCATTGTACTCATTAAATAAATGATTGTCCAAAAGAGAAAAAAAATTAAATAAAATGGATAACCAACAAGGACCTACTGTATAGCACATAGAACTCTGCTCAGTGTTATGTGGCAGCCTGGATGGGAGGGGAGTTTGGGGAAGAATGGATACATATAGGTGTATGGCTGATTCCCTTCTCTGTCCACCCCAAGTATCACAACACTGTTAATTGGCTGTACTCCAATGTAAAACAAAAAGTTTTAAAATGTGGGGAAAAATGTATTACTAAAAGAATTTCCTATGAGTTGTGTGTCACAGCATGGAGACAGGTTTATAGAGTACCAGTCATTAACAGAAAACTTAACTAATGGCGGAATGTGTGCTGAAAAGTATCTGGGTTTATGGAAATGTTGAAGACATTTAATAACATATCTGAGTTTAATGATAGTAAGAATTTAAAGTTTACCTATAGAAGGTGGCTTGGCATCTAGGCCTATACCAGCTACCTACTTCCTGAGTCAGCAGTTGTTGTCACGCTAAGTCATGTCTGACTCTTTGTGACCCCATCGACTGAAGCATGCCAGGCTTCCCTGTCCCCCAATCTCCCAGAGTTCGCTCAAATTCATGTCCGTTGAGTCAGTGATGCTATCTTAACCATCTCATCCTCTGCTGTCTTCTTCTCCTTTTGCTTTCTATCTTTCCCAGCATCAGGGTCTCTTCCAATGAGTTGGCTCTTTGTATCAGGTGGCCAAAGTAATGGAGTTTTATCTTCAGCATCAGTCCTTCCAATGAATATTCAGTGTTGATTTCCTTTAGGATTGACTGGTTTGATCTCCTTGCTGTCCAGGGGACTCTCAAGAGTCTTCTCCAGCACCACAATTTGAAAACATCAATGCCTCAGTGTTCAGCCTTCTTTATAGTCCAACTCTCACATCCAGACATGACTACTGGAAAAACCGTAGCATTTACTATATGTATCTTTGTTGACAAAGTAATGTGTCTGCTTTTTAATGTGCTGCCTAGATTTATCATGGAGAAGGAAATGGCAACCCACTCCAGTATTCTTGCCTGGAGAATCCCAGGGACAGAGGAACCTGGTGGGCTGCTGTCTATTGGGTCACACAGAGTCGGACACGACTGAAGCAACTTAGCAGCAGCAGGTTTATCGTAGCTTTCCTTCCAAGGAGCAAATGTCTTTTAATTTCATAGCTGCAGTTACTGTCCGCAGTGACTGTGGAGCCAAGGAGAAGAAAATCTAACACTGCTTCCAATTTTTCCCCTTCTATTTGCCATGAAGTGATGGGACTGGATGTCATGATCATAGATTTTTGAATGTGAGTTTTAAGCTAGCTTTTTCACTCTCCTCTTTCACCCTCATCAAGAAGCTCTTTAGTTCCTCTTCACTTTCTGGCATTAGAGTGGTATCATCTGCATATCTGAAGTGAAAGAAAGTGAAAGTGAAGTTGCTCAGTCATATCCGACTCTTTGTGACCCCATAGACTGTAGCCTACCAGGTTCCTCCGTCCTTGGGGTTTTCCAGACAAGGATACTGGAGTGGGTCACCATTTCCTTCTCCATATCTGAAGTTATTGGTATTTCTCCTGGCAATCTTGATTCCAGCTTGTGATTCATCCAGCTGTACATTTTGCATGATGTACTCTGCATACAAGTTAAATAAACAGGGTGGCAGTATACAAAGCCTTGTCATGCTCCTTTTCCGATTTTGAACCAGTCAGTTGTTCCATGTAAGGTTCTAACCATTGCTTCTTGACCTGCATACAGGTTTCTCAGGAGCCAGGTAAGGTATTCCCATATCTTTAAGAAATGTAAGAATTTTCCACCGTTTGTTGTGATCCACACAGTCAAAGGCTTTAGCATAGTCAATGAAGCAGAAGTAGATGTTTTTCTGGAATTCCCTTGCTTTCTCTATAATCCCATGAATGTTGATTTGATCTCTGGTTCTTCTGCTTTTTCTAACCCAACTTGTACATCTGGAAGTTCTCCATTATTATACTGCTGAAGCCTAGCTTGAAGGATTTTGAGCGTCACCTTACTAGCATGCAAAATGAGCACAATTGTAGTTTGAACATTCTTTCACACTGTTCTTCTTTGGGATTGAAGTGAAAACTGACCTTTTCCAGTCGTGGCCACTGCTGAGTTTTCCAAATTTGCTGACATATTGAGTGCAGTATTTTAACAGCATCATCTTTTAGGATTTGAAATAGCTCAGCTGGAATTCCATCACCTCCATTAGATTTGTTTTTAGTAATGCTTCCTAAGGCTGACTTGACTTTACACTCCAGGATGCCTGTCTCTAGGTGCATGACCATATCATCATGGTTATCCAGGTCATTAAGACCTTTTTGTGTGTAGTTCTTCTATTTATTCTTGCATCTCTTCTTATTCTCTTTTGCTTCTGTTTAGTCTTTGCTGTTTCTGTCCTTTATTTTGCCCATCCTTGCAGGAAATATTCTCTTGATAGCTCCAATTTTCTTGAAGTGATTTCTGGTCTTTCCCACTCTTGTTTTCCTCTACTTCTTTGCACTGTTCATTTAGTAAGGCTTTCTTATCTCTCCTTGCTATTCTCTGGAACTCTGCATTCAGTTGGATATATCTTTCCCTTTCTCTCTTGCCTTTCACTTCTCTTCTTTTCTCAGTTGTATGTAAGGCCTCCTCAGAGAACGATTTTGCCTTCTTGCATTTCTTTTTCATTGGGATGGTTTTGGTCATCACCTCTGAACCTCTGTCCTTAGTTATTTAGGCACTCTGCCTACCAGATCTAATCCTTGAATCTAATATTTCAGGTTCCTGTGTGATATTGTTCTTACAGCATCAGGCTTTACTTTCACCACCAGACGTATCCAAAACTGAGCATCATTTTGCTTTGGCCCAGCCTCTTCATTCTTTCTGAAGATATTAGTAACTGACCTCTGTTCTTCTGCAGTAGCATATTGGACACCATCCGAACTGGGGGGGCTCATCTTCCAGTGTCATGTCCTTCTGCCTTTCCGTACTGTTCATGGGATTCTTGGGGCAAGAATACTGGACTGGTTTGCCATTCCCTCCTCTAGTGGCTTATGTTCTGTCAGAGCTCTTCACTATGATCCATTTGGGTAGCCGTGCATGGAATGGCTTATTGAATTATTCAAGCCACTTCACCATGACAAGGCCGAGAACCATGAAGGGGTGAGTGAGCAGAGTTACCCCTTAATTAGTTGAATACTTTCTGTTGGTTAGCTCTATGCTGTTAAAACATGTATTAGTGTATGGATGCCTGTTCCTCACCTCAGAGATACTGATTTATTGGTCTAGTGTGGGTCCAGATAGTGGCCTTTTCAGGGGAAGTTTTCCATATAATATTGGCACATGCCCAGGTGTGAGAACTAGCAGGTTAGATGTCCCCAAGTCAGACTCCTTTCATTCTGTGCAATAACCTCTTAGGAAATATCATCAAACTAAATATTAATGCCATGAACAACTTTCTAATCTTTGGAAGGTGGTTCAATTCATACATTAAATAATTTATCATTTCATGTTTATATTTTTGAAGAGTCAGTAGTAGATAAAAGTGTAGACTTTAAGTCACACCTATATGTATCCAAAACTCAGTTCTACACAATTAATAGCTGTGTGATTGGGATCAGCCGCTTGTTCTTTATATGGTTTCTTTTCTCACCTGAAAAGGAGGTTTCCTTCCTTGCAATAGAGTTTGGGTGATGATTAAATGAACAATTTAAGTAAAATGCTTAGTGAACTGCCTGACATAATACAAGAGCTATTAACATTTTTACAGTATGTCTTCAAGATTGATGGGACAGATATCATTAGCATGCTTTAGTAATTAAATAATTATAGGTAAGTTAAATATCTTACTCTGGGTAATTTGACTGATCAATTTATTTGAGTCTCTCCAGTGTGGAAATCCTGACTGCTCTGGACCCTATGAGAACATAAAATATGTATGCAATATCCAGCACTGTTAGCAAGTCAGGCACAAAGGGGAACCATAGGAAGTATTTTAGTAGCAGAGACTGCATATTAACCACCAGATCTATTTTTCCCATGTTCCATTTTTGAGTATATGGAATACCTTCTAAGTCCCCACTGTGATTATTGTAGTCAGGTACTTATTGTTTGCAATTGCAATGTGAGTAGAAATGACATGGGTCACTTCCGGGTCTGGACCTAGGAGGAGTGTTTGGTATAACTAGTGTGTTGGGTATACCTTCCCATGTCCTCCTGATGGAACCTACATGTAGCAGAGTCTCAGCTTTGACTATGATGAAAATAAATGTCATAAGGAAAGGCAGGCAGAGCAACATAATTCTGGGGGTATGCTGTATCCTGAATAACAATCCTGATTGAGCTGCCCTAGGTGGTTGTATAAAGAGATAAATTAACTTTGCTTTTTAGGTGGCCTAATTGACTGAATTGTTGCACTTCTGTGATAAAAAGTACAGCCTTTGCCCTGATGGATACTATTTACTATAGATGGGTGGATGTTTCAGTTCAGTTCAGTTCAGTTCAGTCACTCAGTTGTGTTCCACTCTTTGCGACCCCATGGACTGCAGCACACCAGGCCTCCCTGTCCATCACCAACTTTCAGAGTTCACTCAAACTCATATCCATTGAGTTGGTGATGCCATCCAACCATCTCATCCTCTGTTGTCCCCTTCTCCTCCCACCTTCAATCTTTCCCAGCATCAGAGTCTTTTCAAATGAGTCAGTTTTTTGCATCAGGTGGCCCAAGTATTGGAGTTTCAGCTTCAACATCAGTCCTTCCAATGAATATTCAGGACTGATTTCCTTTAGGATGGACTGGTTGGATCTCCTTGCAGTCCACGAGACTCTCAAGAGTCTTCTCCAACACCACAGTTCAAAAGCATCAATTCTTTTGCACTCAGCTTTCTTTATAGTCTAACTCTCACATCCATACATGACTACTGGAAAAAGCATAGCCTTGACTAGACAGACCTTTGTTGGCAAAGTAATGTTTCTGCTTTTTAGCATGCTGTCTAGGTTGGTTATAACTTTTCTTCCAAGGAGTAAGCATCTTTTAATTTCATGGCCAGAGTCACCATCTGCAGTGATTTTGGAGCCCAAGAAAATAAAGTCTTGTCACTGTTTCTATTGTTTCCCCATTTATTTGCCATGAAGTGATGGGACTGGATGCCATAATCCTAGTTTTCTGAATGTTGAGCTTTAAGCCAACTTTTTCACTCCTCTCTTTCAGTTTCATCAAGAGGCTTTTTAGTTCTTCTTTGCTTTCTGCCATAAGGGTGGTGTCATCTGCATATCTGAAGTTATTGATATTTCTTCCGGCAATCTTGATTCCAGCTCGTGCTTTTTCCAGCCCAGCGTTTCTCATGATGTACTCTGCATATAAGTTAAATAAGCAGAGTGACAATATACAGCCTTGATGTACTCCTTTCCCTATTTGGAACCAGTCTGTTGTTCCATGTCCAGAAAGTTCTAAATGTTGCTTCCTGACCTGCATACAGATTTCTCAAGAGGTAGGTCAGGTGGTCTGGTATTCGCATCTCTTTCAGAATTTCCCACAGTTTGTTGTGACCCACACAGTCAAAGGCTTTGACATAGTCAATAAAGCAGATATAGATGTTTTTCTGGAACTCTCTTGCTTTTATGATGATCCAACAGATGTTGGCAATTTGATCTCTGGTTCCTCTGTCTTTTCTAAAAAGTTTCCAGCTTGAACATCTGGAAGTTTACTTTACTATATATATTTACTATGCCCCAGATTTGGAGAAGGAAACGGCAACCTACTCCAGTGTTCTTGCCTGGAGAATCCCAGGGACTGGGGAACCTGGTGGGCTGCCGTCTATGGGGTCGCACAGAGTTGGACACGACTGAAGCGACTTAGCAGCAGCAGCAGCAGCAGCAGCAGCAGCAGCAGATTAGGTGAATGGGTTTCCCAGGTGGCGCTAGTGGTAAAGAACCCACCTGCCAATGCAGGAGGCACAAAAGATGTGAGTTTGATTCCTGGGTTGGGAAGATCCCCTGGAGTAGGAAATGGCAACTCAGTCTAGTATTTTTGCCTGGAAAATTCCATGGACAGAGGAGCCTGGTGTGCTACAGTCCATAGGGTTACAAAGAGTCAAACATGACTGAGCGACTGAGCATCCAATTAGTTGAACATTCCAGAGACCATGATTTTCCTGACTGCTGCTGCTGCTGCTGCTGCGTCGCTTCAGTCATGTCCGACTCTGTGCGACCCCATAGACAGCAGCCCACCAGGCTCCCCCATCCCTGGGATTCTCCAGGCAAGAACACTGGAGTGGGTTGCCATCTCCTTCTCCAATGCATGAAAGTGAAAAGTGAAAGTGAAGTCGCTCAGTCGTGTCCGAATCTTAGCGACCCCATGGACTGCAGCCTACCAGGCTCCTCCGTCCTTGGAGTTCTCAAAGTGAGGTTCCCAGGGCAGCAGAATCAACAGCAGCAGCAGCACCTGTAAATGCGTTCGAAATGCAGAATGTCAGGCCTCACCCCAGACCTTCTAAATCAGAAAGTTGGGAGTGGGGCTTAGTAGTTAAGTATTTTAACATACTCTCCAATTCTGAAGCAGCCTTAATTTAAGAACCACTGTTTTCAGGGAGAGGAGATTAGGTAAGGGTAGGAGAGTACAGGGGATAGGCTAGTCATGCTTTCAGAGAATGGACACTGCAAACATAATGCTTGGTTTGAATCCTGGCTCTGCCATTTACTCTCAGGAAAGTCAGCCTCTCGATTTCCTGAATTTATTTATCTATAGAATGGGGATAATCATTGTACAAGAATTATAGGATTTTCATGAGGATTAAGTGAATCAATATGCATAATATATGTAGAATAGTACCTGACATGCAAAGAGCATCAGCTATTATTGCTATTTAAGTAACAAAGTTGTGTTGAAAAGTAGGGAATTAATCTTCATGAAGAAAGATGTAGAGGTGAGTCACATGACTTGTCTATGGAAAACAATAGTCTAAGATTTTTAAATAATTTAATTACATATTTATTCCCCTGTTTCAGCACTTAAAGGATATAACTATTTCTTTTTGTGTGTGTGGATATCTTCCTAATACTGAGCAGAATCTGTCTCCCTGTCCTGCTATTAACTTTCCAGGTTTACACAGAATAAATTTGATTCTTCTTGTACATCAACAAACATTCTTTTGGAATGATTGTGGCAGTGAGTACTCCAGAGGAATCAGTCTGTTTATAATAGTAATGGTCCAGCCTCATTCTTTTAAACAATGCTTCAACATGATAGCTACAACTTTCCTCTCTCCTAGCCATTCCTTCATATTCATTCAGCTTTATAATTCATTCTTTCCCTCCAGATCTCAAAGTCTGGCCATGTTATCAGAGAATGTCCCATAATCTGGAGTCTTTGGGGTCTCTAAGATGGTTTTTAGCACTGAGGTCCTGTGGAGGAAGGGTCACATTTCCTCTAATATTTTTGAAGAGTATATTAGCAGATTCATTACCCTGCAAGGACCACCTTGCTTCTAGAGCCCTTTCTCTATTTCTTAGCTCTGCTGCCATCTGATGAGCACACGACTGCTAAGTTGCTTTAGTCGTGTCTGACTCTTTGTGACCCTAGGGACTGTAGCCTGCCAGGTTCCTCTGTCCATGGGATTCTTCAGGCAGGAATACTGGAGTGGGTTGCCATGCTCTCCTCCAGGGGATCTTCTCAATCCAGGGATTGAACCTATATCTTTTAAATCCCCTGCATTGGCAGGCAGATTCTTTACCACTAGCACCACCTGGGAAGCCTGCCCTAATGAATAGCTATCAAATTTAAAGCCAGGTTCCCAGTGTGGACTCATTTCTTTTTATTAACCAAGGTCCCTATCACACAGCACATTGCTATCAGTAAGGCATAGGGTATTGTATCAGTAGTTAACCAAAGGTAACATTTAACTCCCAGAAAACAGTACAAACCATATTGCTCCTGTTTCATATCATATCCAAGTCCTAGTTGGTTTCTTTCCCTTTGAAGCTTTCTCCCATCCCTACCCCAAAAAGTCCCCATTTCCTTGGCCTCATACTTGGTTCTCACTCCCCTAGATAGCAACATTTTTCTAAACAGTTGTTTGTGTCCGCTGTCTCTACTTCCTTATCTCTCATTCTTTGTGGTATAAAAAATAAAACATATTTTTTGAACATTAGCTCTGTGGAAGATATCATGTTATTTGTGAAGGTAAGTAAAAAGGAATAAAATACAGATCAGATATTAAGGGCTTTACACATGGGTTTTCTGACCCCTACCTCTGACCCAGACGCCACTGTCTTGAAATGCTCTAATATCCATAATTCTAGCCAATTTCTAGTCAATTTCAAGATGTGGTTCTCAATTATTCCCATATTCATCAGAAGACACACCAGGGGACCAGGGTTACAAAGCACAAAGGCATTTAACTGTGTGTCTATCTGATTTTAATGTTCTATAAAAGCTGCTTTTTATCCAAAAATCTGGCTTTTACATCAAGTGATGATTTGACATTAATGCATACACCTCTTCAGAAGTAATCAAAGAACTGAGGTTTTCTATCAAAGTACCTGATTGCACTTTAAACTTTATTTTTCTTTGGTATGGCATGAACTGAGAATACTTTCTTATGATTTAGGAACGATTATGCACGTCTATATTCCACCCTACTCTATATATAGTAAGTAGTAAGTTCAGGCTTACCAGCATGGTAAACTAATCACAGAAAAGAAATTCTAAGGGTTGGAATGAAGCACAGTTCATTTTGCTGAGGGGAGGACATACGTTTCAAAGTTAAGAAGGCCTTGCTAGCTTATTTTAGACTAAAACATAAGCAAATGTACACAGACGAAACCATAGGGTTTTCATTTCCTAAGCAAAATTTAGTCAAATATTAGAATCTTTTCTCTGTTCTGATATTGCTTTTAGAACCAGGAGGTACTGTTTTCCTATGAGATTCATGCTTTTTCTTATTAGAAACTCAACATCTGTTCCTCTGCGGCTAAAAGAGAATGTGGCTAATGGATTAAAAAAAAAAAAAAAAAGAATACTCAAATCAACAACAACTTCAAATCTCAGCAATTAGAATGTAGTCCTCTGTGACTTGGCATCTTTAGAACATATTCTGAAGTAGGCTAAGGGAAAAGAAAGGTTTAGGTTGAATACCAGAAAAAATTCAAAAGAGCAATACATTCAAAAGAAAGAAAAGTCTGCTGAGTAGTAGAGGACACTTGGAATCAGACTAAAGCAAGCATAGAAAAATATGCCGAGAAGCATTCCTGACCAGTAGAATAATGCATTTTTGTTGTTTAGTCGCTAAGTTGTATCTGACTCATTTGAGACCCCATGGACTGTAGTCCACCAGGCTCCTCTGTCCATGGGATTTCCCAGATAAGAATACTGGAGTGGGTTGCCATTTCCTCCTCTAGGGGATCTTCCAGACCCAGGGATTGAACCCACATCTCCTACACTGGCAGGCAGATGCTTTACCTCTGAGCCACCAGGGAAGCCCCTAGAAGAATGCATATTATGTCCCAAGAGATGATTTTCCCATTATTAATATAAGGCTTTCTATGTTATTTTTAAAAATCTAAAAATCTAGTTTGAGATGCATATATTAGGTTGTTGAAAAAGTAATTGTGGTTTCATATTGTGAATTTTAAATCATTATAACTAGGCTCAAACATATCTTTATTAATCAAAATAGGGACCATTATAGCCAACACATTCTTGCCAATGAGAAATAAGTTTGTTAATTTCTATAGCTTAAAAAATCCATGTTTTGGAATTCAACAAACTCTTGGAAAGCATTTTCTCCTCCTGCTGGTTGTGGAAGCATTTTCCTTGCAAAAAGTTGTTGAGGTGCTTGAAGAAGTGGTAGTCAGCTGGCGAGAGGTCAGATAAACATGGAAGATGAGGCAGAACTTCGTAGCCCAATTCATTCAACTCTTGAAGAGTTGGTTGTATGGTGCCACAGTCAAGTGTTGTGGAGAATTGGGCCCTTTCTATTGACCAAAGCTGGCTGCTGGGGTGGCAGTTTTCATTGCATCGCATTGATTTTCTGGGCATACTTCTTAGATGTAACGGTTTCGCCAGGATTCTGAAAGCTGTAATGGTTCAGACAGGCAACAGACCACCAAACAGTGACCATGACCTTTTGTTGGTACAAGTTTGGCTTTGGAGCTTCTTCTTGGTCTAACCACTGAGCTGATCATCACCGGTTGTCATATAAAATCCATTTTTCATCTCATGTCACAATCCAAATGAGAAATGTCTCATTGCTGTTGCATGGAATAAGAGAAGATGATACTTCAAAATGAAAATCAAAAAAATCAATTTTTTTGATTTGCAATCAGCTCATGAGTCACCCACTTACCAAGCTTTTTCACCTTTCCAGTTTGCTTCAAATGCCTAATGACCATAGAATGGTCGATCTTGAGTTGTTGGGCAACTTCTTGTGTTGTTGTAAAAGGATCAGCTTTGATGATCCCTCTCAAAATTAGTCATTGTCAACTTCTGATGGGGCCCACTGCACTCCTCATCTCTAAGGCTTTCGTCATCTTTGCAAAACTTCAGGAACCACCACCGCACTGTACCTTTGTAACAGCTCCTGGGCCAAATGCATTGTTGCTGTTATGAGCTGTCTCCACTGCGTTATGACCCATTTTGAACTTGAATAAAAAAATCGCTTGAATTGGCTTTTTGTCTAATATCGTTTTCCTAGCCTAAAATAAATATAAAATAAACAGCAAGTAATAAGTCACTACAAAAAACATAAAGCAAAAATGTGCATCAAAATGACATATAATATTACCATGTTTATTTAAGAATGTATTTCAATATCAAACAACAAAGTTCAACAATGCAAACCGCAATGACTTTTGCACCAACTAACTAGTTTAAGGAAAATTTTGAGCTTTTCCTATAAACATTCACTGTTGCTTGTTTTTTCTTTTTGTGATTAAATATACACACAAAAAAATCAAATATTTAATTTTTTTTCTCTTCCTTTAAGTATGCTTGAATCATGATTAATATAATGAGTTGTTATTTGTAATATGAAACATGGAATGAAAACTGTTTGTCTTTGTGGAGAGGAAATTTCTTTCAACTTGATATGTTATGAATTCCTCCTAGAAATGAACCATCGTTACAAAGGTAAGAAAAGTATCGATCAATGATCTAACTACATGCAGGGATGCATGAGGCACTGAGTGGACAGATTTACACAATTACAGCTAATCTATCCTTTTGGCACATGTGGATAGCTAAAAGTTTATCCTCTTTTTTTTTCCCCTTGAGAGAGAAAGAGGTGAAATTCACTCATGTTTGGTAGGAAGCCCAGTTGCCTCTGTCCTGATTTGTTCTCATTTATGGCTTTGTGGAAAACAGTGCAAGCTTTTGAGTTTGGTTAACGCAGACTTTATTTCTCAAATAATTTAGGATTTCAGACAGTGTAATTCCAGTATTACAACAGTATTACCAGTGTTAACAACCAAGTATTACCAATCAAAACAAACATTTCTTCCCTAACCCTGCTAGTTTGCAAAGTACAGAAGGCAGAGCATTCTGACTTACTGCTTTGCACGTTCTCAGCCAGTCTTGGAGACTCTTTATACCATTTCCTATGCAAACCAGCCTTTGGTTTATCACCTCCTATTTACTACTGCTCTTAGCTCACTTCCTACCAAAATGGGAGTATTCACCTAGGGATCTCATGTCCAGTCTGGTCCCTGCTTCTCCAATGGCTTCCTTTACTGCCTATTAAAATTTTCATCCCTTCTCATGGTCCATTCCCAAAGCCACCTTCTCCATAAAGGGCCTCCTGATCCTTACTACTGCAAGCCATCCTGTCTGCTTTGACTGACCATGGCCCTCCAATTGCTCGTAGGCTCCTTATAGTCCAGCATAGTCTGCCTTTTGTGTGTACTTGAGTCTTCCCCTTCTCCCCAATAGTTTACACTTGAGACAGAGCCTTGGTCATAGTTTGCATGGTAGCCAGTGCCGTTCTGTGCACAAACTCTGTGCACGACAGTCAATTCACCCTCAAATGGCATAAGGACAGATTTTATTTTAGGCACTGGGGGAGCATAATGGAAAATGATAAATTGTTACCCTCAAAAATGATCAAATTGGTTAAGACTTGGGAAAAGATAACTTTTTTATGAGGAGGAATTGAAGACAAGTCAAATGAGAGCTAACACCATTATTATTCACAAAATGGGAACATTATTATGCATGGTGTGGAGGTATGAATGCCAAAGAAAACATCAAGGAGAAAATGCAGGCTAGATCACAAAGGATGCTAGGGACAAAGATAGAACTGGATTGGGGTTCCAGAATTCCATGCTGAAAATATTTAAGGGAGCAGAAATCAAGTTGGGTGACCAAAGGTATTCAAAATTCTTACAGGCTTGGAGAGAAGGTTATAAAAGGCCAGTCCGAAACCACTGGAAAATGATGTGTTAGGAAAATTCATGGTGTTTGTGTGTATATGTTTTCAAGAGAGGTGAGGCTTATTCTGTTAATATGTTACCCATATGGTGCAGTCCTTCTAACATGGACAAGGCAGTTCTTCATGTAAAGAATAACAATTATATTTACCTTTATATAGTAGAAATATCAAAGAAATTTCCTTGCTTTATGTGAGTTTAAAGTAAAATTCTTTTCAGAACAGTGAGTACTTCTGCTGAACGTAGGACTACTTTTTCTTAGGTAGTTTGTGATTAGAGTTACCTTCTGCTTTGCTGATGGGGAATGTTGAATCCTTTATTGTCAGCTGAGGATCTTCCTATGGTACTGCTATTTCAATGCCGAGCACTGAAAATTCAGAACTGGGTATTTTTTTTTTTTCCTTTTAACTGAATGATGATGATGCTCATTGTTTTCAAGTGTGTACGTTGTTCAGTCGCTCAGTCATGTCCGACTCTGTGATCCCATAGATCTCATCATGCCAGGCTTCTCTGTCCTTCACTATCTCCCAGAGTTTGCTCAAATTCATGTCCAATGAATTGATGATACCATCCAACCATCTCATTCTCTGTTGCTTCCTTCTCCTCCTGTCTTCAATCTTTCCCAGCATCAGGGTCTTTTCCAATGAGTTGGCTCTTTGCATTAGATGGCCAAACTATTGGAGCTTCAGCTTCAACACTAGTCCTTTCAATGAATATTCAGGTTGATTTCCTTTAGGATTAACTAGTTTGATCTCCTTATTGTCCAAGGGACTCTCAAGAGTCTTGTCCAGCACCACAGTTAGAAAGCATCAATTCTTTGATGCTCAGCCTACTTTATGGTCCAACTCCCACATTTATACATGACTACTGGAAAATCATAGCTTTGACTATACAAATGTTGGTTGGCAAAGTGGTGTCTCTTTTTCTTAATATGCTGTCTAGATTTGTCATAACTTTTCTTCCAAGGAGCAAGCATCTCTTAATTTCATGGCTACAGTCACTATTTGTAGTGATTTTGGACCCCAAGACAATAAAATCTGTCACTGTTTTCCTTTTTTTCCCCATCTATTTGCCATGGAGTTCCCTGGTGGCTCAGATGGTAAAGAATTTGCCTGCAATGTGGGATACCTGGGTTTGATCCATGGATTGGGAAGATGCCCTGAAGAAGGAAATGTCTACCCACTCCAGTATTCTTTCCTGGAATATTACATGGACAGAGGAGCCTGGTGGGCTACACTCCATGAGGTTGCAAAGAGTTGGACATGACTGAGCGACTAACACATAGGCATTCATATATTTGCCTTGAAGTGATGGGACTGGATGCCGTGATCTTAGTTTTTTGAATGTTGAGTTTTAAGCCAGCTTTGGGGTCAGTATTTGAGGAAGGGGGGGAGATTATTGATAAATAGTTTTTTGTATAAAGACCATCCTTAAATCCTAACTAAATTTTATATATAT
>NW_011495026.1:2722540-2747716 GCF_000754665.1 Bison bison bison | reverse complement strand
TATATATATAATTACTTTTCTTTAACTTTTACAGAACTCTTTCAAAAACATAACTGGAGTGTAATATAAGGCACATCCATATACTATGTTAGCAAGCCTATGTATTTCTGCTTTACAAGGACAGGTATCCTGAACAAAGGTTCTTGCACTATTTCAATTAGACTATAAGTCTTCCTCAGAGTTCTAACCTTTGAAGATCTCAAAAATGAATATTCTAAGTTGCATAGAAATAGATAAGACAAAGTGTAGAAACTTGAAAACCCAGAATTTTTTTTCTTAAAAAAATGTTGGAATGTCTTCTTAACTTCCTTGGGATATATGAGACTCACAAGGCCCACTCAGCCATCTGCTTTGCTTGATTTCAGATTATTTCCACCTTTTCCAAGGACACAGAGGCAAATAACATATGTGCATATGTGTGCATGTTCACTGTGAGCAAGTGTGTACATATACATATATATATATATACACATACACACAAACACAGCTTAGGTTGTGATTGCCATATCAAGTTTTGGTAATGATTTTTTTCTGGGGGCTTTGTATAACCAGTTATTTAGTAATTATGTTTGCCTTAAAGTTAGTGTTATTTTTAAAATACAGGAACTTTTTCAACAATTTTTTTTTCTGTTTTAACAGCAAAAGCAGCTTGGATGATTAAAACAAACCTTCAAAGTCCATGCTACCAAGTGTCCTTTTCATGGTAGCAGGATGATTTAGTCTTATTTTTATGTAGTATTTAGAGCTTTGGAGGGATGTATTGAAAAAGTTCTATTTAAGAATTATGAGATTGTGTCCAAATACATATTTTAAGAGTGTTATGGTTTGAATTGCATCCCCCCAAAGGATATGTTGAAGACCTAGTCTCTCGTACTCAGAATGTGACCTAATTTGGAAATAGAGTCTTTGTAGAGGTAATCAAGGTAAGAAGTGGTCAATTAGGTCATCTTCATAAGAAGAGGTAGGGGCGGGGCACTTCCCTGGTATCCAGTGGTTAAGACTCTGCACTCCCAATGCAGGAGGGCATGGGTTTGATCCCTAGTCAGGGAACTAAGATCCCACATGCCACACAGCCAAAGAAGATATAGGCCAAAACCCATGGAGAAGAGAGCCATGTGAAGTCACATGGAGAGGGCCATGTGAATTCAGAGGCAGAAACTGGAGTGAAGAGTCTACACACCAAGGGACATTAAGGATAGCCAGCAGCCTGAAGAACATATCTCTAGATCCTTCAGAGATCATGGTCTTCCCAACATCTTGATTTTGACTTCTAGCCTCTAGAAGTACAGGAGAATAAATTTCTACTGTTTTAAGCTGTTCTAGTTGTATTTCTCTGTTCTGGCAGCCCTAGGGACCTAACACAGAGAGTGATTACATTCAGCTCTGAAAGCAGGTGAATCTAAGAACACCACAGTGGAAAATCCTCTCACCCATAACAAGTGAAAAGAGCACAAGGGACCTTTCTCATCTAGGGGCCCTGCATGCTGCAGATCCTTTTTTTTTTTTTGCCATGGTCTGAAGACTACAGAGAGGTTGTTAAACAAAATATTAAATAGCAATACTAGTTAACATTACTGAGCACTTATGAAGAGCTAGATTCTATTCTAAGCATTTTATGTGTATCATCTGGTTTAAAACCTACAGCTACCCATGTGAGGTAGATACTGTTGTTATCCCCTTTTATAGATGATGAAATTGACTCACTCAAAGTTACAGAGCTGGGACAGTTGTGGTTTGAACCCAGCCAGTTTGACCCCTGAGTTCCCCCTCATACCAAGTGTTCATTTCTATTTCACTCTTTCCAGAATCCCATGGCATGGTGCTTTTTTGGAGGAGTGAAATTAGAAAGAAGGAAATTCCTGTTGATAGAGCTCCTTTGTAAGTGAGTGACACGCTCAGATCTGTTACCCTATTTTATTACTTAATCCTCATAATGTCTCTTTAAAGTAGTTATTATTTGCATAACTTACAGATAGAGAAACTCCTCTGATAGTTTGTAAGTGGTGCCAGGATTTGAACTTGAATCTAATAAATGGCATTTATTCAGTGTTTATTCTGTGATAGGAATTTTATATATATATATATTTTTTCCTTTGGTACTGACAACAATCTGGTAAGGTAGTTGTCTCTGATAATGTCTCTAAGGTAGATATTCAGTCATGAGAATGTCTCAGTCATGAGAATGAAATATCAGAAATGAACAGAAATCCTGAGTAGTCTTCAGGCTGTGAAAGGCAGGCTAGCTCTGGGCTGTGGTATATCACAAGGAAGAGAAGCAACTGCCCATGGAATGAGTAGGATACAGATGTATTTGTCACCTAGAACTTGCCTTGGTTAAAAGAGAGGATGTTGGGCTTCCCTGGTGGTGCAGTACGTACCCTGGTGGGAATCTACTTGCCAGTATAGGGACATGGGTTCGATCTCTGGTCTGGGAAGATCTCACATGCTGCAGAGAAACTAAGCCCATGAGCTACAACTACTGAGCCTACACACCGCAGCTACTGAAGCTGGTGTGCCTAGAGCCTATGCTCCACAAGAGAAGCCACCACAATGAGAAAGCCTGCACGATGCAACAGGAGAGTGGCACCCATTCTCTGCAACTAGAGAAAGCCTGCACAGCAGCGGAGACCTAGTGCAACCAAAACAAATGAATAAATGAACAAAAAATAAATGAGAGGGTGAAAATAGTGAGAAAAAAACCCCAAACATTGGCTTAGGGTCAGGCTATTGGTGTAGATGGGTGCGTGCTAAGTCACTTCAGTTGTATTCCACTCTTTGCGACCCTATGAACTGTAGCTTGCCAGGCTCCTCTGTCCACGGGATTCTCCAGGCAAGAATCCTGGAATAGGTTGTGATTTCCTACTCCAGCAGATCTTCCCACCCCAGGGATTGAACTCGTGTCTCTTGTGTTTCCTGCATTGCAGGCATTCTTTACTACTGAGCCACCGAGGAAGACGTGGATGGATAGTAAATTGGCTAACGGCAGGAAAAATACATCATTAGGAAGGAAACATCCTATATAAGGTGTTTTCTGGTTGTGGAGAATGCAGTTCCCATTGATACATCTGGAATGGAATATTTAATCCTATTGTGGAAACAACTGGCTTCTTCATAAATCTCTTCCTGTTTGGGTCAGATTGTCCATCAGTGAAGCCAAGTAGAAGCTGCCTCTGTACAGTCTCTGTGATGCTAGTCAGTATGCATGACTGTAAAATTCCCTAAGATTTTTTGAGTTGGATTTGTTTCTACCTACCTTTAAATTACTCCCAGACCCCTAAGTGTATGGCTTTTGAAAGAACTTCCTGATATCACAGACAGGTATGACTCCCATCTTCCAGGCGAGGATCTGAGACTTAGGTCCAGTGTCTTGTCCAAGGTTAGATAGCTGATAAATGGCAGAGATAGGATTTGAAGTCAGGTCTACTGATGACTAAAATATATATCAGAATATAGCAACTCGCTTTCTTGCTTGGAGAATTTCATGACTCCTGCTTGTACAATTTTTATTTCAGCAGTTTCTTCTGCTATTCAAACTTTATGTGAAGCTATTCCCTCCAGCTTGTGTAATGGAGAATAGCATCGAGGGTTGGCCAGTCTGTATTTAGGAAGTACATTTAGATGCCACTCATCCTTAAGCTATTGCAGAATTTCCCTAAACATTCTCAGTCCTCAACTTTCTTTCCTCTACAGAAAATGGTCAGGAAAAATGGTTAAAATGAATCAGATCACTATTTTGTGTAGTGACTCACCATTGCAGACAATTATTGTTTTTGGCTTCTCCTCCCCTGAGACCATGAGACTTAAGTTTGAAATGTTTTAAACCTGCATGTTTCACCATGGACAGAAGTTCTTAAGCTGAGTATTGAGCAGATAAGTTTTGGGTGTGTATGTAATTTTTTTTAATTATAAAGGATTGCATGCATATGATCATCTTCCCCCTATAAGCTCCCCATGCACCCAAAAGATCACCCAGCCCCACAGGGCATACATATGAAAATCAAAAGTTCACATTTCATCATAAAAACCATTTTCAGGCCTCAGGAACAAGTTTCATTCCTTTCAGGACTAGTTGCATAATGCTGGATAATGGCTCTCATAAGAAAATGTTTCATGGGTGAATCTGACTCATATCCAAGGTTGCCATACACTGATTACAGAATGAGGACCAAACTCATTGAGCTGACATTTGCAGTTCTTCATCATCTTACTCTTTAACTACATCGTTTTCTGGGTCTGTTGTTCCAGGTATAGACATTTTCAAGATCCCAGTGTCTTTTCTCATATTGTTCTCTGTCTGCTATGTCCTAACCTCTGTTCTCCACCTATTATTATTATTATTATCCATCATGTACTCATTTCAAGTGCAGTTCCTTCATGTGTCATCTCATCTATTTTTCTACTTTAATTTTTGGTAATTTTCCTTGATCCTTTCCAAGCATTGATTTTGTGCTGCTTAGAATTATTCAATGACATTGCACACTCTGCTCATTTAACTCATAAGACTCAAACTGCAGACCTTCAGAAGGGAGAGGGAAAGAGCAAGAGATGATAAGTAGAAACCTGTTGTTTCTGCAATTGGAATTGGTCCAGCTGGTGCTTCTTTTGATGTTGGTGTTGTGAAGCTTTTAAAGCAAAGCCTGATTGTACTTAGTTTTCGCGTTACTTGCTGACTTCAGAACCCCACTCCCCCAGAAAGATTCTGGTGGTGGTGGTTTAGTTCCTGAGTCATGTGTGACTCTTGTGACCCCATTTGTAGCCCACCTGGATCCTCTGTCCTTGGAAATTTTCCAGGCAAAAATACTGGAGTGAGTTGCCATTTCCTCCTCCAGGAGATCTTCCTGACCCAGAGATTGAGCCCTTATCTCCTGTGGCTCCTGCTTTGCAGGTGGATTCTTTACCCCTAGTGCCACCTGGGAAGCCTCAGTAAGATTCTGCCGCTGCTAAGTCGCTTCAGTCGTGTCCGACTCTGTGCAACCCCATAGACGGCAGCCCACCAGGCTCCCCTGTCCCCGGGATTCTCCAGACAAGAACACTGGAGTGGGTTGCCATTTCTTTCTCCAATGCATGAAAGTGAAAAGTGAAAGTGAAGTCACTCAGTCGTGTCTGACTCTTAGCGACCCCATGGACTGCAGCCTACCAGGCTCCTCCATCCATGGGACTTTCCAGGCAAGAGTACTGGAGTGGGGTGCCATTGCCTTCTCCACAGTAAGATTCTAGTCTCCCTTAATTAGTTGTTTGCATGTGTCAATGTAACCTTATTTTACCCATATTTGACTACTTGCTCACAATATACTCCCTTCAAGGATCATTCTGTCATTTTTGAGGTTGCACCCAAGTACTGTAATTCAGACTCTTTTGTTGATTAGAGGGCTACTCTGTTTCTTCTATGGGATTCTTGCACATAATAGATACAATAGTCATCTGAATTAAATTCACCCATTCCCGTCCATTTTAGTTGGCTAATTCCTAGGATGTTGATGTTTATTCTTACCATCTCCTGCTTGACCATGTCCAGTTTTCCTTGATTCATGGATTTAACATTCCAGGTTCCTATACAATACTGTTCTTTGCAGCATCGGATTTTACTTGCATCACCAGACACATCCACAACTGAGTGTCATGTCTGCTTTGGCCCAACCACCTCATTCATTCTGGGGCTATTGGTAATTTTCCTCCACTCTTCCCCAGTAGCATACTGGACAACTTCAGACCTGGGGGACTCATCTCTTGGGGTCATATCTTTTTGGCCTTTTATACAGTTCATGAGGTTCTCACGGAAAGTATACTGGGGTTGTTTGCCATTCCCTCCTTCAGTGGATCATGTTTTGTCAGAGCTCTCTGCTATAACCTGTCTGTCTTGGGTAGCTCTGCACTGCATGGCTCATAGCTTCATTGAGTCACACAAGCCCCTTTGCCACAACAAGGTAGAGATCCTCGAAGGGGTTAAATTGTGTGCAAATAGTCAAATGTAGGTAAAATAAGGTTACACTGACACATGCAAACAGCTAATTAAGGAGACTAGAATCTGAGACTAGAATCTTACTGAGGCTTCCCAGGGGCACTAATGGCAAAGAATCCACCAGATGACTCGTTGGAAAAGTCCCTGATGCTGGGAAGGATTGAGGGCAGAAGGAGAAGAGGGCATCAGAGGATGAGATGGCGGGACACAATCACTGATATAATGAGCATGAACTTGGGCAAACTCTGGGAGATGGTGAGGGACAGGGAGGCCTGGAGTGCTGCAGTCTATGGGGTTGCAAAGAGTCGGACACGACTGGGTGACAAGACACCACCACAGTGTCCTGGGTTTCCCCGGTGGCGCTGGTGGTAAAGAACCTGTCTGCAATGCAGGAGCCATGGGAGACTCGGGTTCAATCCCTGGTTTAGATGATAAACCATATAATCATGGAGTCACTTACATACTGTTTAAAGCTTCAGCTTTTTCACCTGTAAAATGTGGAAAATGATGACATCTACCCAAACGCTTGTTTCTAAAGCATGATGAAAAGAATGTTTCATGTAGTAAACTTTCAGTAATCACTGGCCATGCTTCTTTATTGTTTCTTTTCACGTGGAGTCTGTGCCTGAGTCATACAGTTTAGAATTCTCTCATCAATATTCAGGGTGTGGTTTGCTCCTGCAATTCCTCTCCCTTACAGTATTTGCGTTCAACTTTCAGGAAATTGTGATATACAAATTTTGTTAGAATAAGATATTTGATTGCCACATGTCAAAAGTTGTCATTATATTTACAAACATGCATACATATATATAGAGAAATACCTGTATATGTGTCTAATCTATTGCTATATAAACATGTACAACAAAGTGCACAGGCTTCCCTAGTGGCTCAGCAGTAAAGAATCCACCTGCAGTACAGGTGATGTGCATTCAATCCCTGGGTCAGGAAGATCCACTGGAGAAGGAAATGACAACCCACTCTAGTATTTTTGCTTGAGAAATCCCATGGATGGAGGAGCCTGGCAAGCTATAGTCTATGGGACTGCAGATGAATTGGACACAACTTAGTGACTAAACAACCACAAAATGTGTAAGGTCTTAATGTGAATGCCCCATACACCCCCACATAGGCTGCCCCCATGCACTAAGAAACCTGTGCAACTTGACATAGTGGTCTGCAATTTTCTAACAATCTGAAGAACCGGAATAACGAGATAATCAATACTTTTTGCCTGTATGAGCTCAACTTTTGACATTTTAAAGAACTAAAGACACCGAAGAATTCATAGGTCAAAATTACTTATACCTAATGAAATACTAACTTGTTTTTGGTTTAATAGGATTGGGATTGAAAAGCACATTTTAGGAATGTCCTGTAAATGATACAAGAAAGAGAAAAAGGGCAATGATTAATTAGACCACAGGTTCATTAACATAAAACTTCATATGAAAGTTATAGATTTCTAAGCTACTTACTAGACCTCAGTAAGTGGTTGAGAATCTGAGCTGTAAGAAATGAAACTCACTTAAATAAATAACCACCAAGATCAGAGCAAACGGTCTTTGCTTTATAAACCTTGCTCTGTATGCCTTCAGAGTTGAAGCAGAAGCCATCTACAATGCAGTCTCATTCCTAAGCCTCCGAGAAGCATGTCATTACTCTTTCCACTTTGAGAGAGGAGCCTGTCAATCAAGCAAGCTTATTTTGCAGGTCCTGGAGGGGAGGATGGCACATTAAGTTTTACTCTCTCTTATTCTTGGTAACACTTTATCTCAAGTGCCCATTAACGAGCACAGTCTATAATTCAGGCTGAATTATGATGAAAGCACTCTCCTGGGAGTGCAAAGCATCTGCATCCACCAGCCGCTGCCATTAGTTTACGAGAATGAGTGTCTCCAATCACACCCAGCAAGGTGAAGTGCCCCCGTTCAGGAACTACACAGAGTCTACCCCATTGAAGCTTCAGAAGAGGCTCCTTTGTTCTCTGTTTCTCTCACCTCACCTGTGCTACCTTAAGAAGCCACTGGGCTTCATGTCTTCTTTTTATGACATATGTGACACTTTATCCTGGGATTCAGATCTTAATTCTTCAGTTCCCTTTTTTTATGTCATGATAAAAATTCTGGGGAATATATAGAGTCAGCTGCCTTTCAGATTCATCATTTCAATATTTTCATCTGCAACAACTGTTTAATTAGAAGAGGCTCCTTTTGGTAGGCTCCTTTTGTACAACTTTAATGAAACTGAAGAGCATGAAATGTGGTTTCCCTGCTTTTAAATGAAGCTACTTTTATAGAAATAAGATGAGAAATGGAGAAATTGTTGAAGTCACAGTGCATGAAATTAAGGGAGCCCAAACTGTATTGGCCCTAGTGTTTTCTTTTTTTTCCTCTTAAGTTGATGTTTTGAGGACCGAGGTTGTGGTTGCTAACAAACAGGGCTGATGTTGTTTTTTTTTCTCTCTTTTCTCTCTTTTTTTTTTTCAAGTTCATAGATTTCTGACAGACATGCCCTTAAGGATTCAATTTGTTGTTGTTTAGGAAAATTTTATGAAGCAAACTATGGGCAATAGAGAACTATTTTCACACAACACAAAAGCAAATTAATGATGGCATCTGGTTATGAGATAAAACCTGAAATTGTGCTGGATTTCATGTAAAGCAGGATTCAATGTGCAGACCTGAAACAGAATAATTACAGAAGATTTCAAGCAACTTGTGTTATAATCATATGCCATGTACATAAGGCCCTACTACACCACTAAGGAGTTAGTTACGTGGGTATTCTAGTCATCATCAAATTTTCTATCATATTGCTCTGTATCTTGAAATACAAAGGGAAGAGATGAAGCTACACTCCTCTCATACATTAATCAATGTAACAACCATGTTGGAAATTCAAATTCAGAGGTCTGCATGCCCTAGCTATACAATTTAGACTAACTTGATAATAAGCATTTTGGGGGGCTGGATGCAGGTCTTGGAACTGGTTTTAATTGCTAGTTTGAAATGATGAAAATACTGAGTGTGATTAGCCTGCTGACCTAGAATAGATGATTAGCATTCTCAGATGAGAACAGAGAGGCATTAACCCTCAAGTATAAAGAGAGAACCTCTAAGAGCCATCAACAATTGGGGCCTGAAACTTCTATCAAAGATTATTAATTCACAAACCTATGGTTGCCAGGGGAGGGGAATGATGGGGGAAAGGGATACTTAGGGAGCTTAGGATGGAGATGTACACACTGCTATATTTACAATGGATAACCAACAAGGACCTACTCTAAAGCACATGAAAGTCTGCTCAGTGTTATGTGGCAACCCGGATGGGAGGAGGGTTTTGGGGAGAATGGATACGTGTATGTGTATGGCTGAATCCCTTTGCTGTCCACCTGAAACTATCACAGCGTTGTTAATTAGCTGTACCCCAATACAAAATTAAAAGTTTAAAAAAAGAAAAAAAAAGATTATTAGCTCTTGAAGCCCAGCCTTCACTCCAACAGACTGTAGAAAAGAGAACTGAGGAGCCAAAGAGAGCAAGAGAAGCCTCATGGGCTTGTGTTTCAGTCTTGCAGAATTCCCCTCCTCTCCTCTTGGGATAGCTGAGGGTTTGTCAACTTCTACTCCACCCATCTTGTAATATGGGGGAGTCAGGAGCTGAGGGGTTTGGGAGATAAGACAAGAACTAGCTTCCCTTTTGGAAAACTAAACGGTAGAGAGATTTCTTAAGGTCTCCTGATAAATCTGAAAGACCACCCCCAAGTCAGCACTTGGACTTCTGACTTTCATGGCCCAGAAATGTCCTGTTGAGGTTCGCTGGAAAGATTGACAAGAAGTCAGAAGGAGGCTATAGTCATGGAGTTTATTTTAGAGAACTCTGCATCTGCCTTCCATCTCTCCTCCCACTCCAACCCTGAATAAGTAAAGCCTTGAAAAGGGACAAGGATGCATCAGTGTCCCTCCCCTTCCACTCCAAGAGCGAAAGTACCAACCTCACCCTGCTTTCCACACCTGAGCTTTCGAAGCTGCAGACCTGGTCTTGGCTGAGGGAGCGCTGAGGCAGAAATCAGATTTAAATGGAATATGAGAGCAGTTTTAAACTGGAGAGGGTTCTAATCATTGAGAGTAAACTGAAATGCAAGAGACTTGCTAAAGTGTTGAACAAAAAATAAGGTTGAAAGCAGTGACTGAGGGAAAAAAAGTAGTAGTTTATACTCAAAAAGTCAGTTTGATTAATTTCTATTTGTTTCCTTTGATGATTTTTGATCTCTTTGTGTATCAGTAATTTTCTTTTGAGTTTAGAACACCACCACTAAGGTAATTCCTTCTTAAATAACTAAAATAAACACAAATGCTGAATTTTTTTTCACAACCAAAAATCTCCAATGTTTCCTACATTTAGTACCACATTAAAAGTTCCCCAAGAGAAGACTTTTCCAGAAAAAGAGAGCAATAAAAAGAACCAAAATAGTCTATGAAACCTACAACATTGTTTTGCCTTCTCCATTTTTATCAATCATTTTGAACAGCACAAACCCAAGTAAATAGTGTTATAATTAGTTATCTTTTTTAGAATGATTAATTTTCTGTTTTTATCTCTGGGTAATGAACTCCTTATTTGGTTGGGTATTTCAGGAAGCAGCCTCTGTGGTAGAGATTTGTGTGTGGAGGTTTAGTAGAGAGAGCTGTCTGGATCAACAGAGAGGGAGTGAAGGAATCAGGAAGAAGTACAAGGAGAAGTCAAACCAGGAGGCAGTCGTAAGAAAGAGTTGTGTTGAATTGGGGCCTGAGGGCATTTAACACTCTGCCTAGACCAGCCTTGGATGTAGGGTGTCCTTAGGAAGGGCATGTGAACTGATCCAACCAAGGGTTCCAACTGCCAATACTCCCAGCAGTGGTGCACTGGTAAATCAGCTCTCCGGACACAAAACAAAGCAAAACAGAACAAAACCAAAACCCACCACAAAACCCGTATTTTTTTGTTTGCTGATTTCCATAGTGTAAGTAGTCCCATCAAGACTGATTTCAACCTACTCTTATGAAGCCAGTGAAGGAGAATTGGGAAGAGACATTCACGACTGGCCCTAGCTCATCTTTGGTTCCGTCCTTGGGGAGGGATCTTGGGAGTGCACCCACGGCATCCATCGTACTAACTTCTTTTCTTGTAAAGAAGTACTCCTAAACCTTCAAAAATTTTCAGCCGCATTGGGCACACCACAATAAACAGTTGCAGGTTTCAATTCAGTGAAATTAAATCACCCCGAGTGAGAAAGTCATTTATATTCCATGATATCCCAACAGCCTATTCTTATTTGGCAGTCTCAGGCTCTGAACCAACAGCAACATCTGCTGGCAATTTATTCTCTATTATCTTCTGCCTACTACTTAACCTACTGGATCAAACAATTCTATGTTCGCTGTTCCCTATCCACCTGTAAGTTGGAGTGTTCACTTGTAAAAATTTAAACGTAGCTTTAGAAAATTTTTCATACCCTAATCAGAATGTCGGTTATAAAAATTTCAAATATGTAATCGTTATTTTCCCCAGCCCACTGCTCTTTTGTCCAATTTATAATTTATTTCCCTATGATTTCAGCCTGATTGACTTTCTGAAGGCTTAGAAGGGCAAACGTAAAAGGCCTGTTGACAATAACATGGAGAAGTGCTGAATGGTCAGGCAGGTTGTTGATGTTTCGCTTTTCCGGAACCCACTGATTGTTGACCTCAGGGCTCATTTTCTTTTCTCACGCATACTTCAGAGATTGGCCTGTCTTCTCTCTGAGACCCTCTCTTCCCTGTTCACTGTGGAAATGAACGTAGTAACACAACTTCTCTCATTTTTATCTCTAATCTAAGGACAGATTGTGAGTTTGCAATGTAGGGAAGGTATACCCAATATGCATTGTTTTGCTGGATTATTCTAACAAGTAAAGGAACAAGTAGCAAGAAATATTCTAACAAGAAAAGAAGACAGACAAGGGCCTGTGAAATAAGATGCAAAAGGAATTTTCAAAACAGTAGGGTATTTTCACTCTTTGTAATAATAGTTATGTCTAGTCTTCACTGAGGTGTAAAATAGGTCCCAGTCTGATTTTTCACTCATTTAATTTCTTAGTTTATTTCCTATGAATTGGTGGTTTTCTTTGTTTTTGGGGATGGCTTCCAGAATTGTCCAACCTTGGACAAGAAAGCCCCATAGTCCCCACAAAGGGGCAGAAATGTGGATAATATATTATCTGTGGCAAAGGCTAAGCTGTTATGACAAAGGGAACAAGAAATAAAATGGCTTGACTAAGATAGAGTTAGTTTTTAGGTAACACTTCAGTCAGTTCAGCCCTGAGTGACAAGGGATCATGACGGACAGAGTTGTTGAGGAAGCCAACTCTTCTGTCTTGTTCTGCCATGTTCTCCATCCTCTAGATCGATATATTAACTGACCGGGCCCAAGAGGGATCTGGGATGCTAATATGGCTGTGTTCCAGTTCATGAGAACGGGAAAAGTCCAGAGAAAGAGCTTTCTTTTTAACAAAGAGACAGTGAACTTTTAAGATGTTAAGTTTTACTTCTCTTCACATTCCACTGGGTTCTGGAAAATGTAATTTTTAACTGGATGGCCATGAACTTATGTCAGGGCAGATTTTGGGGGATGGTTAGCAGGCTGCCACTCTGGTCCCCTAAATATCCATGTTCATGTTTCTTATCATCTTCTTGTGTCCCATGGAAGACAGTCCAAAGTCTCATCCATTTCTGCATCAGATCAAATTTTCAGAACTCTGGGAGATGATGAACAGTCCTCTTCAATAGGTCCAAATGAAGTTTTTGTGGTCTGATGACTATAAACCAATAGACAGATTATCAGCCTAAAATATGATAACTACAATTCAAAACTCTCATTCATATAATAGAAGAATTGGAAACACAGCAGTCCTTAGTTATTGCAAAGACTTCCTGCCCTAGCAGTGGAGTATGGTTTGTAAGTAGCCATCTGGGCACCCCACTGTGCCTTCTGGAAGAGCTACCTTGTCCATTTTCCTTCATGGACCCCAGCTTTATCATTTGTAAGAGTCTCATGTGTGGTTTTATCTGTCTGAAGTGGGTGTTGAAAAGTAAAGTTTTTGCAGTCTGCTCTGGCTGAAGCAGGCCTGGGACCTAGAGTGTTGCTAGATTTGTGATTTCTTTGGTAAATACAACTGCCTAAAAATATGTAGGTTTTCAACCTATTAATGCTTGCTTCCATTCATACCTATTGGCAGGTAACCTTTAACAACGGTTTTTCCTGGACATAGTACCTTTTGCCTGCTGATTCTCTTTTACTGCTAGCATCACTGCCCAGTCCCCATCCCCACCCCCACCCCGCCCCAGTTCTTCACTTAGGCTTGGCTTGTCTGTACTGGAGGCATTTCTTGCCAAGACATCTTCACAGGAGATGTTTGAGAGAGGTTCCAGGTAACAGGCTGCTATTTTCGGTGTAGACCCAATCTAGTTTGTGTTTCCAGTCCTGTGACTCTACAAATTTCTGGATTCTCCAGTGATTTAGATTTCAGACTACAGGAAGAGAGTATCTCCCTTAGTGGATTTGTAGTTTTGCACATGTCTGCTTTCAAACTGACAAACCCTTGCCTTAGTGTTTCTCTTTCTTAGGTATCTTATAGAAAGTGGCAAGGAGCAACTCACTTCTAAATTTCTGGTTATTTCCCCGGCACTTCCTCCAGACCTATGAGTTCCCTGGGTGTGCTTTCTGAGCTGACACAGGTGAGAGTTTGGCTGAAAGCATAACAAGGGGTAAGAAGACAATGTCTAGTTTTCCTCTGCCCATTAGATAATTTCTAAGCCAGTTTATAAATGTATCAATATTTTAGATTTTGTTACTTAGTATACTGCTTCCAGGTGCTAATTTCTGTATTACTCAAGCTAAGTCAAGGTAAAGGTTATGTTGTTGTAACAAAGAGATCCCCAAATGCAATTTATGTAAGAAGTTTTAGTTTGGCTAATCCAGGGTCCTTAGGGTGGTAGTTCTGCTACTCAAGATAAGGACAGACCTAGATTTCTTCCATTATGTCATTCCACCAACCCCCACAAATGCCTGTTTTTATGGAAGAGGAGGAGAATGGATTTGAGGGAACCAACTAGTAGTTTGCCAAAAACATTAAGAAGTAGGCCCAAAATGTTTCAAGTAAGATTAATTAATATTTTAGCAATCACTACACTATGCTGCGGAGAAAGCAATGGCACCCCACTCCAGTACTCTTGCCTGGAAAATCCCATGGGTGGAGGAGCCTGGAAGGCTGCAGTCCATGGGGTCGCTAAGAGTTGGACACGACTGAGTGACTTCACTTTCACTTTTCACTTTCATGCATTGAAGAAGGAAATGGCAACCCACTCCAGTGTTCTTGCCTGGAGAATCCCAGGGACGGGGGAGCCTGGTGGGCTGCTGTCTATGGGGTCGCACAGAGTTGGACACGACTGAAGTGACTTAGCACACTATGCTGTCAATCTCATTGTCTTCCTGTTTCACAAATGATGAGACTCTTAAGCCATTCTCTCTCATTGTCTTTTTGACTAGAATCATGAAATCGTCTGGGGCTTCCCAGGTGGTGCTAGTGGTAAAGAACCTACCTGCCAGTGCAGGAGATGTAAGAGACACGGGTTCAATCCCTGGGTCGGGAAGATCCACTGGAGGAGAGCATGGCAATCCACTCCAATATTCTTGCCTGGAGAATCCGCCTGAACAGAGGAGCCTGGTGGGCTACAGTCCACAGGGTCACAAAGAGTCAGACATGACTAAAGTGACAGCACAGCATGCGAAATCATCCAACTGCATGAAATCATCTAATCAGTTCCTATAGGGGCACTTGTAGGGCGTTTGGGTAACTGAACTGTCTGGGGACTGTTACTACCATTTAATGCCCAAGAAGCCTGAATTATGAGCAAGGGACATGACCTCAAAATACACCATCGTCCCACTCAAAATGCATGAAAAACCAAATTTCCTAATTCATAGTCTTCATTTTCAGGTCATTAGTGTCAGAGCTGAGACAAGCATATAGATTTTCTGACTATCTATTACACTAACTTTCTAAAATCCAATCCTTGTCCTTGAAGAATAGTCTTAAAGGAAATTACACTTAAAAAAAAAAGTTTAAAAAATTTTTACTGTGCTCCTGGCTCCCACCTGTTCTATAGCAGCAGCACCTTACCTGCTTAATTCTGTCTTTTCCTACCACATTTGAAAAGGAAAAAAATCTGTTAAAAATAGAATGACAGTTGTAGGGGAAGGAAATAAAACTCTAAATACAGTATCTCTATATGCATGTATAAATAGGAATATAAACAGACAAATATAGATGAATATAAAGCAGTAAGACTTTATTTTGGTATGAGTTTTGTGGCATCAATCTCATCGCTTTGTATTCAGGCTTATGTATGTTTAAGGTATTGTGCTTTCCCAATTCAAATAAAGAAGATTGGGTAGTGAAGAGTAGGGGCATTGGGGTGGGAACGATCAAGCCCTTGGACACAGGGCAGAAGCCTGCAGTGTGAGTATCAGAACACAGGCTTGGAGTCTGAGACCAAGGACCCAAGGAAAGGAGGCAAGGGAGAGACCCCAAGCCAGGAAGAGCTCAGGGACCAGGGCAGAAGCAAGCCAGCAGCAGGCTCGCACACAGGCAAGTGGGCAGGAAAACCAGCCGCGAGGCACCGGAACAAGGCAGGCTGAGCACTGGGCCATTACTGCAAACCACAGAGCAGCAACAACAAAATAAAGTAGGAACAAATATATAACTACCATAACAGGATTCCCAGGGAAAGCTGCCGTGTTGCCTGGAAGGGAGAATGAAATAAGGAGTGGTAAATATGTTATCTTGACCGGAGGCACAAAAGTTGGGAGAGCAAATTGTGACATATTGATCTTAGCCTGTTGAGTATGCAAAAGGGTTTATTGTGACCGCAGGTTGAACCATGCTACAGAGGAGGGACAGTGTGGCCACTGGGCCACATATCTTTGTGTCTTTCCCTTTCATATATTGTTTAAGCAGTGAAAAAAAAATTCTGATAAAAATAGAGATGGCAAGTTTTGGAGAAGGAAATATGAAACTAAATACATTATGTAAATATGCAAAAGTAGGACTAAAAATACAGAAATCTGGACGAAGATACAGTAAGAAGACGATGCCACTGACAGCAGCGTTGGTGTCAGGAGAGGGTACAAAGATGCATCCTTTTCTGTGGGTTCCTGAACTGTTTATTTTAATTTGCTGGGAGGATTGCGCCTGTGTATACTTGCTCGTTCTTTTTAAAGTCAAGACTGTCAGATCATTTGAGTTCCTTATAGTGTTCTAATTTCATATAGTTTAATATATAGCTGAAAAAAAAGTAGCTTTTAATTTGCCTCCTTAAACTAACATTGTAAAGCAACTACTCTGCAATAAAAATTAAAACACAAACACAAAAACAAAACCCTGTCCCGTCTCTACTGTTGTACAGCTGCAGCTAACTGGCATTTTCCAATCTGGTACTAGGGAAAATCACCTTTATGGACTTTCTTTCTTTTACCTACTCTTTTTATAAAAACCCAAGCACAACTCGTTTTCTGTCTTTTCTCTGTGAATGACACCCTCTCATTACCAGGCACATAGAATTTTACTTTCTTTTTTTTTTTTTTGATGATAGCTTTAGTTTAACAGCTTACTTGGTGGGTGTGTTTGAAAGATGAGCTGGCTGGCTACTCACCAGCCCACATAGCACATTTCTCTTGGTCTGTGTGGTCTATTCTCGAGTTCAAGACTTCAGAATAGGAGGAAGTGGGAAGTAGGTAAAGTGAGATTATTCCTCCTTCCTTCCATTGCAGAATGGCTTGTTACCATGAATTGCAGAGCCATGGTTGGCTCATGACAGCCAAGGGGGCAACAGCTTGTCGCTGAAGTCACATCCATCGATTCTCGAGTCTTATGTGTCACAGTTGCTTAGGTCTGCCAGGTATTTCTTTGCCTTCCTCTGGCTGGATTCCAGACTGCCCTGTGCCCTGTGATCAATCCAGCTGCTGAGAGAGAATAAAGGGAGAGAATCTGGGAAAATTAGAGCTTTAAGGGAAATTAAGGATCATCTGCTTCACCTCTTCTTCTGTCCACTGGTAAAAGGAATTCCATGAAACACTAGCTGAAGATACTAGTAATAATAAGGGCAGTGTGAGTCCTGGAAGCCAGGTCTCCTTCTGGTATATTTCCAATAGACTCTGTATATTTCCTTACCATAGGCAGGAGTCTACACAATGTATCCATGTATTTGCTCTTTAAATAGACTAATTGGGGTTCCTTCTTCTTTATAATTCTATATAATAACACTGTCACTAACAGTATTTTTTGCCACTATACAGTTAGCAAACGGAAGAGTGAAAAATTCCTATCCCCTCCTTTTCTATTTTTTTCTTGTTTTGTGACTTTTCTCCAATTTTTGCCCTATGTATTTTTTGCTTCTGGGGGAAAAAAAATTGTAACCTTGTTCTAGTTTCCTAATAAGACTGGATTCCTCTGCCATGGGAAATCTCCATCTCTTCCCTTCCTATCAGTATGCTCTTGGATTTAACCTCAAGGTGCAAAATGTTGTTTGACTGCCTCAACTAACATCTCGAGTAGCTCCCGCCATTGTAACCAGAGCCACGGACAGCATCCCTCACATATGGCTCTGTCCCCCTCTCTTTGCGACAGTGTCTCACCTAAAACATTTTCAGGAATGTTTCCTCATGGGTGCTTGGGACTGTGACTGCCATATGGTGTCAAGAGCAACATCTGCGTTGATACGTTATGGATAATAAGTACCCGAAAGAGCATTTGTTAGAGATTTGTGGGAACCCCAGAGGTCTGGGTATGCAGTCATAGTGTGTTATTCTCTCAATTTGTTTGTTTATTTGTGCTTTTTTCATTGAGCAGATATTTAGTGAGTTCTACTCTGGGCAGTGTGCACTAGGCTTACTGCGCTAAATGAGATACAGGAGCTTAGCATCTAGTTGGGGAGATGGATAAAAATGTGAATGATTATATAACCCAGTGTGATCATCACTCTGAAAAAGGCAAATTGAAAGATCAGAGAGGAAGCACAAGGACATTGCATTTCATTTGATCTGTGAGTGCAGAGAGATCTTCCTGGCATGGTGATGCTTGAATGAGTGTTTAAGGATGGGTAGGAACAGGTTGTCATTGAGCAAACTCCAGGAAATGGTGAAGGACAGGGAAGCCTCGCATGCTGCAGTCCATGCAGTCACAAAGAGTCGCACACGACTGAGCAACTGAACAACAGCAAGAAGGCACAGGCCAGGTAGTCAGGGAGGGACAGAACCTCAGGTAGAGGACAGGGCAGTGCAGTGGGCACAGAGGGATGGGAAGACACATTCTTGGGAAATTGCAGTATCTGGTGCGGCCAGCGGGGGACTGCATGAGAGAGGAGACTAGAAAAAACAATGGAGGTTCAGATGGCAGCCAGTCTCCTCAGCCAAGTCTGGACTTTGTACTTTACTGTGTAATGGAAAATATTGAAACATAATATAATCAGATTTATGGATTGGAAAACTGACCTGGGCAGTAAGGTAGGCTTGCAGGTTGTGAGACTAAAGGCAAAGAGATGGATTAAGAATCAGCTATAGTAGTTTACACAGAAATGTGGGTGCCTTGAAACAGGGTTGTGGTAGTTGGGGATGGATGAGAGCTCCAAGCTGTCGTAGTGTTTGAATTGCTAGGACTTGGTAACTGACCAGATGTAGAAGAGAAAGCAGGCTAGAATGTCATTCAGCAAGTGAATTGATACCATTTACTGTGACAAGGGGCTTTCCTGATAGTTCAGTTGGTAAAGAATCCGCCTGTAATGCAGGAGACCCCGGTTCCATTCCTGGGTCGGGAAGAGTGATAGGCTACCCACTCCGGTATTCTTGTGCTTTCCTCGTGGCTCAGATAGTAAAGAATCCGCCTGCAATGCGGGAGACCTGGGTTCGATCCCTGGGTTGGGAAGATACCCTGGAGAAGGGAAAGGCTACCCACTCCAGTATTCTGGCCTGGAGAATTCCATGGACTGTATAGTCCATGGGGTAGCAAAGAGTTGGACATGACTGAGCAACTTTCACTTTCACTGTGACAGAAAGTGAAAGGGCAGGTTATTGGATGTGGTGATATTGGGGTTGGGGAACATGATGTGAAATGCCTGTGGTACATGTAAGAGAATCTGTCTGGGAGGTAATGAGCACTTCATAAGCCTATAGCTCAGCAGAAATATTAGGCCAGAGATAGAGACTTACTGGTCATTGGCAAGTTTTTGGTGGGTGAAACTTTGCATATGGATAGGGGAAACCAGGAAGACAAGCTAAGAGAAACAGTGGTAATGAATCAGACTTCACGGATTCAAATCCCAGATTTGTCATTTTGGGGCTGTGCAATTATGGGCACGTTACCTCACCTTTCCAAACCTTGGTTGCCTTCTCTGTAAAATGGGAATAATCCTCATAACCATCTTAAGCATCATGTGAAGTCCTTAGTCGAGTGCCTGGAACACTGTAAATACCAATCGATATTGGCTACTATTATTGCTATTATTAAATTAAGAGTTTAAGGTGGGAGCTGAAAAGAGGATTGCAGATGAGGGATATCTAACATTTCACAGAGAAACAGTGAGGAATAGTAGGAATGCTGGGGTAAAACATGAGCAAGCTAGAAGTGGAGAAGGGAAATACATTTCAGAATGAGCGCCCAACAGTGTCAACCAGCACTGTGAGCTTAAGAAACAGTAGGTTTGGCAAACAGTATGATACTTTTCAAGGACAAACATATTAGAAGGTGGGATTGAAAAGTAAATGGAGGATGAGATGATAGAGACTGGAGTATAGAATACTGTTTTAATAAGTTTAGTTATATAAAATAAAGGAATCTCAGTGTCTAGAGCAGGTTTTGAAGAAGAGAGAGGGCTTTTGTAAAGTTGGGAGGAAACTGGCAAGTTGATAAACTGAAGGAAAAGAAATACATGCAGGATACATAGGTTAGAACTCCGTGTTGATCTTTCCTTCCTATGTTAGACAAAGTGTGTTATGTCCCAAAGTTCACGGTCAAGGGACAAAAGAGGAAGAGATCCAACTTTAGCTGTTTTCTAGGCACTGTGTAAGGTGCTCTTCATTTATTCACTTACTGAAACTTCTTGGAGACTTGTCAAAAGAGCTGCCCATTGATAATTCCTATTTTCTATCCAAAGCAACTAAGACATACAGAGAGTAGGCAATTCACCAAAGGACACAAATAAAAGTTGGAAACTTGGCAATGCTCTGCTGCTTTCAAAACTTGTGTTTCCTGAGCTACTCAGTGGTTTTATTTACATGAAAGATTTCTGGAAAATGTGTATTTATTATGATGGATGGTTGCAGCAGACAGTGTTAGTGCTCTTCCCACATCTGCTTAGTCTCTTTGCTATTTTCCTCCATGTTGATTCTCATTGTTCTTTCCTTACAGCCAGCACCTGCACCTCTTTGTTGGAAGGGTGTCCTTAGACTGTAAAAGGGTACTTTCCTGTTTGAAGATTAGGAAGTTCTTGAAAACCCAGGTTTACTGCCGCCGCTGCATACTCCTAACCCTAAGCAATGCTTGATGGATGTCATGGTTGTAATACTCAGCTCTTTGGTCCCCGATATGAAAACTCTGAGGTGTGATTTCCACTGTCACCAGATTTCCCCAGGGAATTGAGCGGGTTACCAGCTCTGGTCCCTTGCTTGATATTTTCATTTGGCTTCTATATTAATTTCCTATTGCTTTTGTAACAAATCATCACAATTTTCATGACTTAAAACAGCAAAACTTATAATTTAATAGTCTGCAGGAGTCCCATCTCGGTCTCGGTAGGCTTAAAGGTGTCGGCGGCCTTGTGTTCATTTTTGTAGAGTGAATGGGAGGATCTTTTCTGGGCAGAAATTCAGTTCCATGTGGTTGTGGTCTTGTTTCCTGGCTGGCTCTCAGCTGGGCCCTACCCTTCACTCCTAGAGGCCTCTCTCTGTTCTTTCACAGAACCCCCAGTATCTAAGAGCCAGCACAGGGCGCATCGGGCCCTTCTCATACTGTGATCTTCCTAACCTACCTTTTTTCTCATTTAAGTCCTCCTGTGATTAGATTGAGCCCATCTGTGTATAATCTAGGATAATCTCCCTATTTTGTGACCAAATGTTTTGTAATCTTAATTTCATCTGTAATTTTACTTCCCTTTTTACCAAAGAAGGCAACATATTCCTAAGTTCTATTATTAGGAGGTGGGCATCTTTCAGGGGAGGCATCATTCTATCTACCACAGTCTCCTCTCCTTGTGGTCCCACTTCCTCAATCCCTCTACCTGTTTTTTTCTGAAATCACTTTCTAATAAATCACTTTCACAAGTGATTTATTTGGGGCTTTGCTTTTGGGGAATTCAACCTGAGCCAATGAGGAATTTTCTAAATTCAAGAATTGTCTTCATTATTGAATTAGGGGTGGCCAGTGGGGAGGTCAGGCCAGCACTCTAAGTCTGGGCAGAAAATGTCCACTCCCGTGCCTGTGTTCCTAGCTGCTGGCCTCATTGGCTTTCTGGCAGTTGGACGGGAAGAACAGGGGAGACTTTGCTAATGAGATTCTCTCTGCTCACCTGAAATGCTCTGCACAGCATCAGTGTGGCACCCTCGGCAGCCTTGCCTACCAGCGAGTCTCTGTGCATGGCATTTATAAACACAAGCATGAGGTTCTGCCACAGCCGTCAAAAGTGGTAGCTCATTAGTAAGTGGCAGACACCAGGCAGGGCTGGCCCAGCCCTGATGCTATGTGGCAAGGCATAGAAAATGAACATGCCACCCAGTTCAGGGTCAATATGCAAAACAGAAAAGGGAAAAATGGAAGCTTGACAGCCTGTCACGATGATTATTAACTGTCTTCTGGAGACCTGTGGGCTCCCAGCTCCGTGAACACACTTAGCCAGTCAGCAGTCTGTATCAGCTCTTTAGCACGCACTCTTTTGCTGTGTGTATCCCTTGGGTCTGTTTCATCCGGTGCCAAATTCCTCATCCTCTGGGCACACGGATGCTCCATTTACACCCACTGCTGCAGGGTCCCCAGTGATGGAGGTACATATAATTTAAACCTAGGACATTTTTTTCTCGTGTGAGCCAGGTTAATCACAGGCTCTGCCAGGTGACAAAAAAGGGAGGTTGCTCAAACACAGCACACCTGCTGAGCAGAGTTTACATCTGATCCTTGAAAATATTACTTCAGAAACCATTACTTGGAAGGCCGTGACTGAAGGAAGCCCCTTGGTAATAGTTGTAATAGGTGCCCCATGCGTCCTTTTCGATTGCCTTGCATTCCCTTTCTTTCACCAACCTACAGCTCCAATTTATACTTCCCTTTCTCTTTACAACATAATCCTCACTCCCTGAAATTTACACCTACATTCCAGACTCCACATGACAGCTCCGTTCATAATACCACCCATGAAAAAGGCTTTTATGATCTTGAATTTTATACTCCTCAACATTTTTCCCTACTACTTTCAAAATACACATTCTTAATATCCCAACAAAGGGGAACAGATTAAAGAGAAATACCATAAAATAATTCAGTGAAGACCTAATAAAAGATGCAATCAATCAAGTAAGTGACAGTAGCAGTTTCTTTCAACATCAAATCTAATGGTTTCTTTTTCTAGTACAAAAGTGCTCCATTAACAGTGTGAGTCTTTTATTTAGGTAATTCACACGAGTGGTTGCCAGATGTAGTTTATTTTCAGGAAGGCACACTTATAGAAGCAGCACACTGAGCAAGAGACAGAGTTATCTCCATCTAACGTACTCTCTAATGACCTTTCAGAGTGAAAATAGCAGTGAAATCCTAAAACCGAAACCCTCAAAAATCAGATCCAAGTAGCACTTCACATTTAAAATGATGGTTGGATGTCAGGGCTGGCCTACAGAGGATTGTGGAGTGATCCTTCGCTTCGCCATCTATCCTCAATGCACAGCCTTGATTGGCCAGAGCCTCCCCCTGCACCATGCAGCCGGGTCCACTCCAGCTTCATTGTGTTTTGACTCCCTTGCTTCAATCAAAACTCACCAGCTGAAGCCCTCTTTCCCTCAAATGGTTCTTTTCTACTAGGTACTTCAATCAGCTAATGTTCCCTAATGTATTCACTTTGTACAGTGATTGATAAGATTCTACTCTGAGTGTCCATTAGTAAAGGACACCTTTTGAAGATGATGCCTTTAACCCAGAGCAGTGGCCACAATGGTGTCAAGCAGAGGGAGAAGTGAATGAAGTGATTTCAGAGAGATCTGGGTTGAGATAGACCCAGACTTGTGATGCACCAGCTAGTACCTCTGGCTACATTATCTATGTCCTAGGAAGCTTGTCTCCTATTTTAATGAAAGTGTGGATAATATTTGGAAAGTGTGTCCAAATTTTCCTTCTTTCAAAGAAGTATATATTTAGTGTCTACTATTTTTGATGATTAGATGAGAAGAGGTCATATTTAACACAATGCCTAAATGTAATTTCCCTAAAAAGTTATTAAAAAGATGGTGAAAATTTCTGGGAAGATAGTTGCTTTTTTTAGAATTTATTTTTTAAAATTTATTTTTGGCTGTGCTAAGCAGTATGTGGGATCTTAGTTCCCCAACCAGGGATTGAACCCATGCCCTCTGCAACGGAACTGCATTCTTAAGATTCTTAAGCACTGGACTGCCAGGGAAGTCCAAAAGATAGGTTTGAGTTGTGTAACTTTTGTTCTCCTTCAATTCATATCATGTTAGCTGTTTAACCAAAGAGGAGCTGGCTTTGGATGATATATATCTAAGATGCTTCAGAAATTGTCTGGAGACATTGAAATCTGATTCTAGTGAAATTCAGTAGACAATCCTACCCCAGGAAAAGATTGAGAAGATAGACAAATGCTTTAAATTAAAGATGACTTCTTAAGAGTAAATGAATAATAGCTTCTTAGGTTAATAACCTGGGTGACAAAAAGATTTAGGCATAAAAAGGTCTGTTCTAGGGATGAGGCAACTAGGGTTTAAGTCTTGGGTTTGTTAGTTAATTATTACATGCCCTAACAAAAGTCATTTAAACTATTTGTGCCTCAATTTCTTCATTTGTAAAGTGGTTGGGATATAGCAGGTTATCTCTAAGGTTGGTTCCATGTCGAGAATTTTCTATAAACTGTGTTCGTGGAAATTTTTTCAACGTCACATTTTAAGAGATGCTATTGCATAAGTTATATTTGAACCGAGACTTGATAAAATCTTTGTAAGCACTTCAGCTTCTTTTTACATTTCATTTTGCTGACTTTTCTCCTTTTCTTCGATTACCTTTTCTCACCCTTTCTATTAAATCTCTCATATTGGGTAGGCCAAGCTATGAATAGAATTTACTATATGTATGGCTCACTAGACAACTGCATCCTTGAGGAATTCAATCAACCACTTTGTTAGTATAAAGACAAGGAGAAGAATAAATCAGGCAAATGAGCGGGATGCACTGTTTGAAGAATGGGAAGGAGTGGTTTCTAAATAATCCACAGTTCTAGGATGAGGGCAGGATACTGTGCTGCAGGTAAGCAGAAGGGAGGAAAGCAGAGTAAAGCTGTGTGGCTTGTCTGGTATGGGATAATGAGAGTAAAGACTAATATTTACTGAGATTTGCCATGTTGAAGGGACTGTGCTAAGGGTTTTTTTTTTTTTTTTAATTTAATTTAATTTTTTAAACTTCACAATATTGCATTAGTTTTGCCAAATATCGAAATGAATCCGCCACAGGTATACCTGTGTTCCCCATCCTGAACCCTCCTCCCTCCTCCCTCCCCATACCCTCCCTCTGGGTCGTCCCAGTGCACCAGCCCCAAGCATCCAGTATCGTGCATCGAACCTGGACTGGCGACTCGTTTCATACATGATATTATACATGTTTCAATGCCATTCTCCCAAATCTCCCCACCCTCTCCCTCTCCCACAGAGTCCATAAGACTGATCTATACATCAGTGTCTCTTTTGCTGTCTCGTACACAGGGTTATTGTTGCCATCTTTCTAAATTCCATATATATGCGTTAGTATACTGTATTGGTGTTTTTCTTTCTGGCTTACTTCACTCTGTATAATAGGTTCCAGTTTCATCCATATCATTAGAACTGATTCAAATGTATTCTTTTTAATGGCTGAGTAATACTCCATTGTGTATATGTACCAC
>NW_011495026.1:2717855-2722440 GCF_000754665.1 Bison bison bison | reverse complement strand
ACTGAACTGAACTGAACTTTCTAAGGAAATATACTTAAGAAATAAATATATTTTCTCATTTCTTATATTTATTTCTTAAGTATATTTCCTTTTTTTTAGCTTTTATTTTTTTATTTTTATTTTTAAATTTTATTTTATTTTTAAACTTTACATAATTGTATTAGTTTTGCCAAATATCAAAATGAATCCGCCACAGGTATACATGTGTTCCTAAAACCTTAAGAAGAAGATATTCAATAATCTGATAAAGATGAGGAAACTGAGGTCCAGAAAATTTAATTGTATGACCCGAAATCACACAGGAAGTGGCATAGTCAGCATATGGACTCAAGTGCTTTGCATTCAAAGCCAAGGCTGTTTGTCACTAGTTATGGCTTTCCAGGACCTAAAAATATGAATTTGAACAGAAATGAGGTATGAACTCTACATGGTGTTGACTTGAATGTGACAGATAGACACAGAGCAGATCAAAAGGAAGCTAAGCTGAGTTAGATTGGGGAGGACAGTTCTTTCTATTTACTATAGTGGCCTTTTTTGGTGGGGGTTGGGGCAGGGAGGATTGGGAAGATTGGTTTATCTGCTGCTTGTGTGTATGCATGCTAAGTCGCTTCCATCGTGGTTGAGGCCGACTCCGTGTGCGACCCTATGGACTGTAGCCTGGCGGGAGAACCCCATGGACAGAGGGATTCTCCAAGCAAGAATACTGGAGTGGGTTGCCATGCCCTCCTCCAGGGGATCTTCCCAACCCATGGATCCAAGCTGCGTCTCCTGTCTCCTGCATTTCCTGCACTGCAGGTGGATACTTTACCTTGGAGCCACCTGGGAAGCCCCTATCTGCTGCTTATATTAAAGTAATATACTACGTAAAAGGGAACATAGAACATTATCCCTTAGCATCCATAGATTTTTTGAGGTTAGTTAGTCACGGGTAGTGTGGAAAAACGTCAGGTAAAATGCATGCTAAAACGAGAAAGAATATGTGTGTTCTTGTGTGTGTGTATTTGCTGAAGTATATTTGGATGACTGCTGAGAAGATAGTTTAATGCATTCACTGAATTTTTCAGTTGATTAAAGAATACTCTACTTGCTTGCCTTATGGCAGACTAAAAGGGCTTCCCAAACAATCATCTAAAAAACAAGATAAAATATACCAAACTGTGTGTCCTTGAACTTCTCGTCATACACTTGTTTAAAATTAATATACTTAAAACAGAATAACCCACCTATCTGTGGCACTCAGTGACTTAGAGCTATATATAATACATATTAATAAGCCAGGAGAATGTGGTCCCTGCCACACTCATTTTGTTTTCGCCCTCCTGATGGGGCTCTTGCTGTCAGAGGCTTCTTCTCAGATAATGAAAGGCAATGCAATATATACACATTCATCCCTTCCTCCTTTCAATCCTCTGTCCTGTCATCTCTGTGCAACAGAATCTTCCATTAGTGTTCACTTTAATAAGCCAATTTCCTTGGGTTTGTAAGTGACAATTTTTAAATTAGTGGGGATCCATGCCAATCTTTCAAAGGTGGGTATCTTCACGTTGCTCTCTCACAGGGTAGGTTTTAATTAGGAAGGTCACTGCTAATTTTAAGAGAATGCAGCAGGACATGTTTCCTCTCCTCCCTATTTTGGTCATGTCTAGCTAGTAATGGATCAGTGCGTTTTATCAGGATGTGCCATGCTGCAATTCATGGGGTCGCAAAGAGTCGGACACAACTGCCCAGTCTGATCTGATCTGATCTGAAGAAATGTCAATAAGATCAACAAGCCAACAAGCCCAGTGAATACGCCCAGTACATTGTACAGATTTCCTTTCTCATTCTAATTCTGCCCTCTATATATGTCCTATTTCTGTGACTTATGGATACATATCAAGAAAACTTTGTAAAGTTGTGCTTTTTAAAAGTTAATGTTTTCATTTTCATCACATTTAAATAGTTTAGAGCTGTTAAGAAATAAGGAATAAATTTGGGTAAACATTATAGGGGAGGAGAAACCCAGTTTGTTTAATGAAGACAACCTATTTTTACCCAGGAACTCAAATTGAGGGTATGTCAAACTAAGGCTTTTGGTGGGGCAGTTCTGGCCCCTTTATGTCTTTTGTGTAAATGGTGGTTACTGGGGGTGATGAGGTCTGATTTTGTCCTCAATGGACCACATGGCATTTTGTACTTTCGGTTACTTTTGGAGCACCTGACCATCAGTAGCGTTACAACATACACACTATCCATGGTGGAGTCTCCAAACCTCTTTGTCCACAGTCCTCAACTCATATGGAGAAGACTTTTGAATTAGCTCAGAGTTGGAAGAGTATTTGTTGTTGTTGTTCAATTGCCCAGTCGTATCTGACTCTTTGAGACCCCATGGACTGCAGCAGGCCAGGCCTCCCTGTCCCTCACCATCTCCCAGAATTTGCCCAAGGTCATGTCCATTGCATTGGTGATGCCATCCAGCCATCTCATCCTCTGACACCCTCTTCTCCTTCTGCCCCCTGTCTTTTCCAGCAACAGGGACTTGTCCAATAAGTTGGCTGTTCATATCAGATAAACAAAATACTGGAGCTTCAGCTTCAGCATCAGTCCTTCCAATGAGTATTCAGGGTTGATCTCCCTTGAGGTTGACTGATTTGATTTCTTTACCGTTCAAGGGACTTTCAGGAGTCTTCTCCAGCACCACGATTCAAAGACATCACTTCTTTGGCACTCTGCCTTCTTTACAGTCCGGCTCTCACAACCATAGGTGACCATTGGAAAGACCATAGCCTTGACTATATGGACCTTTGTCCACAGAGTAATGTCTCTGCTTTTCAACACTGTCTAGGTTTGTCATAGCTTTCCTGCCAAGAAGCAATTGTCTTCTGGTTTCATGGCTGCAGTCACTGTCAGCAGTGATTTTAGAACCCAAGAAGAGGAAATCTGTTACCACTTCCACCTTTTCCCTACTATTTGGCATGAAGTAATGGGACTGGATGCCATGATCTGTTTTTTTAATCTTCAGTTTTAAGCCAGCTCTTTCACCCTCCTCCTTCACCCTTATCAAGAGGCTCTTGAGTTCCTTCTTGCTTTCTGCCATTAGAGTGGTATCATCTTTCTGTCTGAGGTTGTTGATGTTACTTTAGCTTATCTTTATTCCAGCTTATAACTTATCCAACCCGGCATTTCTCGTGATGTGCTCAGTGTATAGGTTAAACAAACAGGGTGACAGCAGACAGCCCTGTTGTGCTCCTTTCTCCATCTTGAACCAATCAGTTGCTCCACACAGGGTTCTAGCTGTTACTTCTTGACCTGCATATGGGTTTCTCAGGAGACAGGTAAGATGTTCTGGCATTCCCATCTCTCTAAGAGCTTTCCACAGTTTGTCATGATCCACACAGTCAAAGGCTTTAGCATAGTTGATGAAACATAGGTAGGCATTTTTCTGGAATTCCCTTACTTTCTCCATGATCCAATGAATGTTGGCAATTTGATCTCTGATTCCTCTGCCTTTTCTAAATCCAGTTTGGACATCTGGAAATTCTTGGTTTGCATAATGCTGAAGCCTGGCATGCAAAATTTTAAGCATGACCTTACTAGCATGGGAGATGAGTGCAATCATCCGATGGTTAGCACGTTCTTTGGGCTTCCCTAATAGCTCAGTTGGTCAAGAATCTGCCTGAAATGCAGGGGACCTGGGTTCGATCCCTGGGTTGGGAAGATCCCCTGGAGAAGGGAAAGGCTACCCAGTCCAATATTCTGGCCTGGAGAATTCCATGGACTATACAGTCCATGGGGTTGCAAAGAGTCAGACACAACTGGGCGACTTTCACTTTCACTACCCTTCTTGGGAATTGGGATGAGGATTGACCTTTCTAGTCCTGTGGCCACTGCTGGGTCTTCCAGATTTGCTGACATACTGAGTGAAAAACCTTGATGGTGTCATCCTTTAGGGTTTTGAATAGATCTACTGGAATTCCATCACATCCACTAGCTTTATTAACAGCAGTGCTTCCTAATACCCACTTGACTTTACACTCCAGAATATCTGGCTCTGGATGACTGACCACACCATCATAGTAATCTGGCTCATTAAGGTCTTTATTGTACAGTTCTTCCATGTATTCTTTCCATCTCTTCTTAAACAGTTCAGGCAGGTCATCTAAAAAATCAGCTTCATGTATAACTTCTAATTATGAAAGATAAACTATATTAAAAAAAAAAAAACCTTTTCCTATCTCTTCTTTGAAAATCCACAAAAAACTGGTGAAAGATGTTTAAGGTTAATTGCTATTTTGTTGCATTGTTTTTTTTTTTAAATTTTATTTTATTTTTAAACTTTACATAATTGTATTAGTTTTGCCAAATATCAAAATGAATCCATCACAGGTATACATGTGCTCCCCATCCTGAACCCTCCTCCCTCCTCCCTCCCCATACCATCCCTCTGGGTCGTCCCAGTGCACTAGCCCCAAGCATCCAGTATCATGCATTGAACCTGGACTGGCATCTCGTTTCATACATGATATTTTACATGTTTCAATGCCATTCTCCCAAATCTTCCCACCCTCTCCCTCTCCCACAGAGTCCATAAGACTGTTCCATACCT
>NW_011495026.1:2671716-2717576 GCF_000754665.1 Bison bison bison | reverse complement strand
AATAGGAGCAGACAGGCTAGTCTGGAATCCAGCTCTCAGAAATGCACCCTTTACAACTGGAAGGGAAGACAGATCTCCTAACCCTGGAGGAACAAATGAGTGAGTGGTACTGAAAAACAATTTTGTGACTGCAAATTAAAGAATCATTCTGAGGTCAGAGTGACTTTTCTATTGGTTATTGATACATTAAAACAAAATTGGAATATGATTATTGTTACTGAGGATATTTTGAAAATGAATGAAAAAGAAAGTGTGTGTCAGGATTTAGCCAGATGAGTGATGTTCCTTCATCTTAGTGTCATGGAGGTGGCCAGCTGTTGATGAGATTTTGTCAACAAAGTTATTTCTCATTGAGTTCCCAGTCTTCCAGGACTTTCTGTGGCTCCTCCTTGCTTTGTAACTTAGAGGAGGTAGAAGGTGATTATGTTTTGTCAGAAAAGCAAGCAAGCATGGAATTTCAGCTCAGTACCAACAATTTCGGCTTTGACAGTGTCATTCAGCATTCACTGCCAACTTTCTAATTAACTCAGGCTTCACTGAATTATGACTTGTCTTATTTGGAGCTTGTTTTTGGGCTAATGATTTTGTTTTCCAGACCTATGTTGTTGAAATATCAAATTCGAATTTGTAAATTATGTTGGCAACTTTTCTTCTTTCATGACGGCTAACATTCTTTTCTGTGGTAAAGAAACCACATCTTGCCACCCTTAAGGAAGGCTATCATTTTCTCCAAAGAAGTACTGGGTGTTATTACAGAACCTGACTAAAACCTTTGGCAGGAAAAAGCATGTAGAAAGCAGAAAACGAAAACGCTGCGTCTCCTACCATGGGCTTTCACACTGCTCCTGCTGAGCTACTGAACTCCTCCTGAAACCAATCGATTTTATCTGTGAAATAGGTGAAAAATGTATCCCAGCAAGATAAACCCTGAACTGTTCCTGAGTTTAAAAAGCAACAAGATATAAGTAGGGCTTTTATTTGAAGGAACAGAAACACATGCGATAGTATCTAGTGACAAAGCAGGACGCCAATGCGGGTTGAATGTCAATGTCGGATCTCAATGTCAGTCGAGAAATCACTTAATATTGTCATCTATATAAAGAGAGTTTATGTTTACAAGACAGTCTGACAAGCTGAATCTTTTTTCTCCATAGCCCTACAAGGTCTCTGCAGTGGTGAATAATTAAAGTCAATGAGAATTTATTGAACCACTATTATGAGCAAATCACTGCGTAAGATTCTCCAAGGTGTAAAAAAAATAAGCAAGACATAAATCATGGTATCAAAGAAATATAAACTTTGATATCGAAGAAATATAAACAGGTAAACAAATAACAATATAACAATCATAAAATGATATGTCCTTAGACTGAATACAAGCATATGTTGTTGGACACTGAAAAGGATTAATAAAATTATTTTATACAGTTAAACATCAACTCCTTAGCCTCTAGCCAGTTCTTTCCCGGACTTAAGTTATAGGCCAATTTTAGGTATGTAAAATATCTTTTGGGCTTCCCTGGTGGCTCAGATGGTAAAGAGTCCACCTGCAATGCAGGAGACCTGGGTTCAGTTCTTGGGCTGGGAAGATCCTCTGGAAGAGGGCATGACAATTACTCTAATATTCTTGCCTGGAGAATCTACATGGACAGAGGAGCCTGGCAGACTACAGTCCATGGGGTTGCAAAGAGTTGGACACGACTGAGTGACTAAGCACAAAATATCTTTAAGAGATTAAAAGAGAGTCACTTCTGTTTAGGGATGTTGATAATTTCCTTATGAAGATTATAGGAGTGAATTTCAGGTGCAAATACTGAGTCAAATTAGAATTCTTAAGTCCTTTAATGGAGAAGGCGATGGCACTCCACTCCAGTACTCTTGCCTGGAAAATCCCATGGACAGAGGAGCCTGGTGGGCTGCTGTCTATGGGGTCGCACAGAGTCGGACACGACTGACGCGACTTAGCAGCAGCAGCAGCAGTAGCAAGTCCTTTAAACAGAGATATGCCGAGGACTGGGCAGGTCTTGAAGAAGTAGCAAGGGCTGGGTATTTGCATCCTAATATTAGCCTGGTGGCAATTGGAGACCCTAGTGCATAAAAATCCTAAAATAATCTGTGGTGGGCCCTAACAGCCAAGGATACCTGGCTTACTTCTGTATTCCATTATTCTAGCTTCACCATGTAATTTGCATTTCCATTTCTTTTGAATGAATCTCTTAAGTTCTACTTGAAATACATATCTAGAGGGTAGAGGGGGTACTGGGGCTTGGATTATGAAATACCCAGAGGGGAGGTAGGATAGAGAGTTTCAGCTTTAAGGCTCGAAGTTATTTGAGTGCAAGGACTGGACTTTATGTTGTACTAACATTCCCATTCAATAAATACTCGTGTTGCCTAAAAATGTTAAAGATCAGGGTACTTCTGCTTTAGGTACCCAGTCTAGAAATAACAGCACTTTGCTCCAGTTTTAAATTAAACTTTAATTGTTTTATTTTATCTTTTTACTGTTCAAACAGCTAACAGGTGTCATGCCTTTGAAGGTGTGACTGTATTGCATCAGACAAACGTGTAAGTTTATTTTCCTCACACACTGTATTCTACTAAGCTAGTGAGAAAGACAGATAGCACAAGGATATAATATGGCATTGAGTTCAAATTATAAAATTCAAACTTAAAGTATTAAAGTATATGTGAAGCTGAATCAGGCTGTGCTTATAGCTTGCTAATAAATCACATTTTCCACTCAGTGCTCTGATTTTAAGAACTAGCAAATGAAAACTAAGAGCATAAAAGAATAGGCTTGGAGTGAATTTCAAGGAATAATCTATTCATTTTTCTGCCATTGGCAAATTTTGGCTAAACTTTTCTCTGGTGGGGAGAATCTCTCTTTTTTGAAAATACCTGCTGGGAAGGAAATTCTAGCATTCCCTATAATACCATTATGATCCTTGGAAACAACTTGTTTCCTTCAAAAATAAATAGTTTTCTCAGTTATTTTGTTTCTGGCAGTACCCATTTCAAGCATAATAAATCCGGTATAAGTGCCACTTTTTTTTTAGGTTTTAGTAGAATATATTAGTTGGAGAGAAATACGTATTCAACAGTGAAGAAAAAAGTTTTTTCTTCCAGATCAAGGTTAATTCTAATAAGAAAATAGAAAGTCCATTACTAATGCCTTTGCATTAAAGCTCACTTCCTCTTGAGTGATCCTGAAGGATGTTCTTGCATATCAATGTTGTACCAAAGGCTTTCATTATCTCTGTGGTTTTTGTTTATTCAAATGTTTTCCCCACATGTGATTTCTTCATATATAAGCTAAACAGATGCAAATACGTGTCTTTTAAGAAGTCTGTAAATCTCTTTAATGAAGGTGCCCTTCAGTGCAACAGGCCTATTTGGGAATTGTTCAAAGGTGGGTTTACTTTCATTCATGTGTTTTGTTTTTTTTTTTTACTTTTAATCAGAGATGGCAAAGTCAGATCAAATAGAAACAAAATTCTTCCTTTTTGGTATTATTCAAGACTCTCCATCTTTGTGGTGCTGCTGATAGCTGATTGTTCTCAACACAGCAAAATTTAGGCCAATATGGAGACAGGGTTATCATCACCTGATATCAGTGACCCTGGGAAAACTTACTGAGCTAAGCAGAGCAAAGAATTGTTATCCGGTTAGTTGGTTATATAATTTAAATCATTAAGCACATAAGCATGACAATGTGCTGTGACTAAAAAGCAAATAACTCACCCCTGTCAAAAATGTAGCTTCTTTTTTTTACCCCCCTAGCAATGAAATTAACTATCAATTCATATGCAATCCTAGATTTAAAAAATGGTGGTGAACCAGATGCACTGGTGCATGAGAATGGAAATAATTGTTTGTGATTTTCATAAGAAGATTGCCAGTTTGCAGCATTTAAATTACACACAAACTGCTTTTTCCATCTCTAATTGTAGCTCTGTTGTTTTCAGGGAGGGTTGAATTGACATTGACAAACATAGACTTAGAAGGAATACAAAGACATGCAAACAGCACTACATTTGCCCCCAAAATGATTCAGTGAATAATACTGCAGCATTCTATTTATTCTTTGATATGCCAGAATTTCCTTTTTCCCCCTAAGGAGCAATGCTGACTTTGGTAAGTTAATGAGAAGTACTCACTGCAGAGACATTAAGTAAATCAAGCACGTGACTTTCATGAATTATTGTATGCCTACTCTTTTATTTTGTTAAGAATTGTTTAACTGTAATGTAATCCTTTGCCAGTTTCTTTTCTTTAACTCTTCAGATTCTTCATTTGCCTTCAGTGTTTAATTCACGGTAGCAGTGTTTTTTCGATTCAAGTCTTTCGGTGGTAAGATTTTTAGCTCTGGGGAAGAGTAAAAATAGGGTCTTATTGATATTCTACTCTTAGACTTTTGTTTTAATTCCTTACATTTCTGTGCAAAAAGGCCACTAACCTCTCAGGCCTAAGGAATGAAAGGCTGGCTTATCAGAGAAACAAAACAATGAAACAAAGAGGTAATTTAGGTTTTGATTTTGTAAAGTCAATTGAGTGTGCGGTGTTAATTCTAGTGTACAAACAACTGCAACAACAACAGGAAAAGGATTTCCAAATCTGCAATTCAGTACTGGTTTCCTTTGAAAAAGACTTTTGGTCCTTCAAGGGTCATACTGAGTTAAAAATACAGTTATGAAGATAAACAATAGCTTAGCAAGAGGGAATTCAGGGTACATATGCTAGGGAAAAGGGCCATGCTAAAAGCAGAAAACAAATGGAAAAATATTTTAAACCTCTACATTTGAGCAATTCTACCAGGAAAATTGCCCACATTTTCCTTGGCACAGGCTTTTGAAAGTTCACTCAGTGAGAATAATTAGGAGAAACCATTTATGTGCACCCTTCCTGAAGAGCTGGGCTCCATGCACACTTGCAGGGGGCTGTGCTGGGTAAAGGGTTATCCTTTACCTTTAAAACCTGAAGGAAAGCAAGGAGCCCTTTGGTCCCTTAGTGTTAACAAGCTCCTAAGGAGGTAGGTGGGAGACCAACACAGCAAGCAGACTCGTTGCTTCTCTAACAACGAGCCACTTTCTGGTTTTCTTTGAGGTATATCTTGATCCAGACTGTGGCTTAATTTGAATAGAACGAAAAAGAGTGGGAATTGTAGGATGACAAGCTTTAGCTCAGTAAAAAGAGACGTTCTTTCTTTCTTTTCAGTCAGGCTGCACGGTTTAAAACTGGAATCGGCTGTCGTGGGGAGGGTGAGCTCTCCGCGGGTGCAGGTGCAGGAACAGGCGGGATGGCCAACTGTTAGGGAGACTGACAGGAAATTGAGTGGGAGGACAGACAAGGTGACCTATAAAGCTCCTTTCCCTTCCAGTACATACTCTATTTTGGTTTATTTAAAAATTCATTCGCAGCTTTTGCTTCTTTGGCTTTGGGTTTTGGGTCAGCTACTATTCCTGGTTCTCCAGGAGCTGTGGAACACTGCTGCATTGTATGAGGGTAGAGGTGGGGGTGCAGCATCTCCAACTTAAAATTTTCCTAAAAGTTACAATCCCTTGGTCATCGTCCCCTCCTCCTCATGTGTGGTGCCTGCAGAGTGGCCACCAGGCTTTGGTATAATGCATTTAAAGAAATTCACACCATGTCCCTGGAAACCTAAGTTATCTTTTACTTTTTGAAAACATCTATTGCCTGCCAATCCCATATATTTGTCATTGTTTGTTGTTCAGTTGCTCAGTTGTGTCCGATTCTTTGCGACCCCATGGACTGCAGCATGCCAGGCTTTCCTGTCCTTTACCATCTCCTGGAGCTTGCTGAAACTCATGTCCATTGAGTCGGTGATGCCATCCAACCATCTCGTCCTCTGTTTCTCCCTTCTCCTCCTGCCTTCAATCTTTCCCAGCATCAGGGTCTTCCCACATATGGTTTAGACTAAATTAGCAAGGGATACACTACAGCACTAAAATTTAATTTGGAAATTATTCCACTAAGCAATTTCCATGGCCTCTATGGTTACCTAACAACTCACGCTCTCCTCAACAGAGGACTTTTTTCAAGAAAATTTGTTTTTCAAACATGATGATAATTCTACTAACCCCTGACTGAAAGGCAGGTGAATATAATTTATTTTCCAATAGATCTTCCAGTAGCCCCTGTCTTTTTGTTGTTATTTTTTGGTTTCTGTTTTTATATGAAAGTTTTGGGCTGAGTCACCTGAACTCTTTTGTCTTGGTTTCTTTGTGGCCATTGACAAAGGTGACAAGATTTTTAAATGTTGAGATCTGTGTTTTCCTTTTTTTTCTCAGGACATTTCCTCTAGTCAGATACCTTCTTTGCCTCTGGGGAGAAGTAGGATTGTTTCATGAGAATGGAAATAATAAGAAGCAATCACTGTGGTTAAAACAACTTAAAAATCTGGTTAAAAGAAATTTAAAAATTCTTACTCCTTGGAAGAAAAGCTGTGACAAACATAGACAGCATATTAAAAAGCAGAGACATCACTTTGCCAACAACAGTCTATATGGTCAAAGCCATGGTTTTTCCAGTGGTCGAACAGAAGTGAGAGTTGGACCATAAAGAAGATTGAGTACCTAAGAATTAATGCTTTTGAAGTATGGTGCTGGAGAAGACACTTGAGAGTCCCTTGGACAGCAAGAAGATCAAATCAGTCAATCCTAAAGGAAATCAACCATGAATTTTCACTAGAAGGATTGTTGCTGAAACTCCAATACTTTGGCCACCTGATGTGAAGAGCTGACTCATTGGAAAAGTCCTTGATACTGGGAAAGATTGAGGGCAGGAGGAGAAGTGGGTAACAGGATGAGATGGCTGGATGCCATCACTGACTCAGTGGACATGAGTTTGAGCAAACTCTGGGAGATATAAAGGACAGGGAAGCCTAGCATGCTGCAGTTCATGGGGTTGCAAAGAGTCAGACACAACTTAGCAACTGAACAACAACAAATCAGTCTGTCTGATGTTTTTTGCTTAACTTTTCAAAGATGCTTTTGAAAATCAAGAGAAAGCCCTGAGCATAGCAGGTTAAAGTGTTTATATTATAACAAGGGATTTGGAGAAATAAAAAAGAAACATTCTATCTTATCCTTTCCTTACTCTGTGACCTAGAAGGATAGCTATATGCCTATAATCGAGGGAGGTGATTGAATGTTACTTGAGGGGAAGTCTCTAGTGGGACATAAGAGGATTTGGAGAGATTTTTTAGAGAGGAGCAGGACAGCCTACAAGACTTTTATGAACCACTCTTGAAAGTCAACCTGTATCATTCCACTGAGTTCACTCAGGTTCAAGAGGAGAGGCCACAGATCCCACCTCTTGATCATAGGACATATGATATATATTGTTACAACTTTTGCTGAACAATACCATTTGCTACAGTGGCTCAGTGTACCCTGATCACACTAGCTCAATAGAGGACATGGTGGATTCCAGCAGTGCATAATTTCCAAAGAAAACAAGCCAAGAGCTAAAAACTATTCCATGTTTTATAATAAACTTCTTGGCTATTTTTGAATAGAGTGATATTCTCCTGAAATAAAGAGAAACTTTCATTAAAACTGACTTTCAATTTCATAGACATGTAATTAATTTGTCTTGCAATGTAATAGAGATATTACACATTGTCATGATTTATATCTACCAATTTTATCTCAAGATGTTTTGTTATATTTTTCTACTTTTCCTATTCTTCTTATTTAAATTAATGCTTTTTGATATCTGGGATGGAAGGATATCTGCAAACTTCTAAGTAAAATTCCTAGGCTATGAGGCAAGATTCATGTTTTATATATTTAATTTTAATACCTATATGATGAATAGATAGTTTATTAAACTGTGGTATACCTCAATGGAAGAAAATAAACTATTCTTATATTCCTTCTCTTTCTTTCTGCATCAGTTGGGCTGCTTTAGGTTGTGACCTCTCATAATGGTTTAACCAATGTGGGTTATCTATTATATGACTAATAAGAATTCAAGAAACAGGACTTCTCAGGGCATAGTAGGTCAGGGCTGCACTTCTCTGAGGGTCTCTTAGATCTGCCCCCTCAGTGAGCTGGCTTTATGCTCAGCCCAGTAGCAGTACGGCTGCAGCAGTCCTAAGCATCCTATCTACAGACAACAATGAAAAGCACAAAGAGATGATCTCTTCTGATGTGTCCTTCTTGGGAATGAGAAACTTTCCAGGCGACCCCCACCTCATATCTCTTTGGCTAGAACTGGGTCACCTGCCCACCTCAAACAACTAATAGCTAAGAATAGGATAAGCTTGATAGCTTTCTATCAGAAAAGATTTAGCTCTAGGAGCTGTGATTGGGTCAGACTTCCTAAATCAAGAAGTTTACCTGTGGATCGTATCCAGCCCTCTGTCTGTTTCTGTAAATAAAGTTTTATTGGGTTGCTGCCATGCACGTTCATTTACTTATTGTCTGTGACTGCTTTCACACTAAAATTGTTGAGTAATTGCAACAGACTATGTCACTTGCAAAGCAGAGATATTCACTATCTGTCTATTTATAGAAAATGTTTTCTAACTTTTACACCATAGAACAAAATTGGATTTTCTAACTTTTACACCATAGAACAAAATTGGTAATCAAGGAAAGAGAGGATAAGATATTGGATAGACAGTTGATTCTACTAAATATTCTAATTTTTTCAAAAAATACCTTATAATTTCCACAAACATCATAGATATTGTTACATGTATATTGTGACATTTTATGCTTTTACTTAATGTCAGTGATCCTGTTACATTGTTAAGGTTATTATACAGCTGTGTGTAATTTAAAGGTTTTTCCTATGCTCTGGATTTCAGGATATAATCTACGATAATGGGTTAATATCATACCTTTTCCTTTTATTGCAAAGAGTAGCCATGAAGCCACATTGACCTCTAGTCCTATCAGTAATCAAATCACGTTTTCTACTCAATACTCTACGTGGCCAAAAATTACAGACTGAATTAACTATAATGAAACTTCTTGAAAGGACCTGGTATGTTAAAATATTAATGTGGGTTTTTATTTCAGATTTTATTTTTAGAGCAATTTTAGGCTTACAACAGAATTGAGAGGAAGAAAAAAATTGTGAGGAAGACAGAGACTTGCCATATACTCCTTGCTCCCACACATGCATAACCTCCTTTGTTATCAGCATTGCTTTCAGAAAAGTACACTTTTAATCAAAGATTAACCTATATTGACACATCAAAATCATCCCAAGTCTGTAGTTTACCTAAGGGTTCATTTTTGATGTATATTCAGTGGGTTTGGACAAATGTATAATGAGGTATATCCATAATTAAAAGCATCATACAGAGTATGATGTCCTAAAAGATCCTCTGGGCTCTGCTTATTCAGGTCCTCAACCTTCCATCACTGGTAAACACTGATCCTTTTATAGTCTCTATAATTTTTTCTTTTCCAAAAAAATCATACAGCATGTAGTCTCATATTGGCTTTTTTTTCACTTAGCAAAATGCTTTCATGTTTCCTTCACATATTTTCTTGGCTTGCTAGCTCATTTCTTCTTAGGGCTAAATAGTATTCCATTGTCTGGACATACTGGTTTATCCATTTGCCTACTAATTTCAAGTTTGGCAATTTGGTAAACATCTGTGTGTGGGTTTTACATGGATATAAGTTTTCAGCAATTTAGGTAACACCAAGAAATAGTATTGTTGGGTCCCATGGTAAGAGCGTGTTTAGTTTTGAAAGAAACTGCCAAACTCTTCTTCCAAAGTGGCTGTACCATTTTGAATTCCCATCAACACTGAATGAACATCCCTGTTACTTACCTCCTCGTTAGCATTTGGTGTTTTTGGTGTTCCAGATTTTGGTTATTCTAGTAGGTGTGGAGTGGTAACTCACTGTTGTTCTGATCTGCATTTCCCTGAAGATATACAGCATGGAGCAGCGTCTCAAATATGTTGTTTGCAAATATTTTCTCAGATGTGTTGTTTGCAAAGCAGCTTCTTAGATGTGTTGTTTGCAAGACAATCTGCAACTTGTCTTCTGGTTCTCTTGGTATTGTCTGATGTAGAATAGGAGTTTTTAATTTTAATGAAGTCAAGCTTATCAATTACTTTTGTCATGGATCAGGTCTCCCGTCTTGTATCTTAAAAGGTATCACTGAGGTCATCTAGGTTTTCTCTTATATTTCTCTTATATTATCTTCTAGGAATTTTACAGTTTTGTGCTTTACATGTAGGTCTGTGAATTTTTGTGAAGGACTTAAGGAAATGGCAACCCACTCCAGTACTCTTGCCTGGAGAATCCCATGGCGGGATTCTGACGGAGGAGCCTGGTAGGCTGCAGTCCATGGGGTCGAAAAGAGTCGGACACGACTGAGTGATTTCACTTCACTTAAGTTTCATACATAGATTCCTTTTTTTTTTTTTGCGTGTATATACCCAGTTGTTCGAATACCATTTGTTGAAGAGACTATGTTTGTTTCATTCTATTGTCTTTAATCTTTTGTCATATATCAGTTGGCTATTTTTATGTGAAACTGTGTCTGGGCTCTTTATTTTGTTCCATTGATCTTATATGTCTGTCCTTCACCCAGTACTACATAGTCTTGATTACTAATACTTTGTAGTTAAGTCTTGAAGTCCAGTAGCATTGTTCTTTGCTCAGACTTTGTTCTCTTAAGTGTTTTTTTGGCTCTCATGGTTCTTTTGCCTCTTCATGTAAATTTTAGAAATCAGTTTGTCAATATCTATAAAACAACTTTCTGAGATTTTTATTGGTATTGCATAGGATCTATAGGTCAAGTTGGGGAGAAATGACATCTTGACAGCATTAAGTCTTCCTATCCATAAACATGAACTATCCTTCCATTTATTTAGTTGTTCTTTAGTTTCATTCATCACAGTTTTGTAGTTTTCCTCATATGGATCTTATATATATAAATTTGTACCTAACTGTTCTACTTTCTGGGTGATAATGTAAATGATATTGTGTTTTAAATTTGTTAAATTCCATTTTGTCTTTGTTCATATATATGAAAGCAATTAACTTTTCTCTATTAATCTTGTGTCTTGCAACTGTGCTATATAGTTCTAGGAGTTATTTGTCAGTTCTTTCAGATCCTCTGTATAGACAATCATGTCATCTGAAAACAAAGATAGTTTTATGTTTTCCTTCCCACTTTGTGATTTATGTTCTTTTCTTATTTTACTGCAAGTAAGGATTTCTGACACAGTGTTGAAAAAGAATGGTAAGAGGGGATATACTTGCCTTGAACCTGATTTTATTGGGAAATGTTATAGTTTCTTATCATTAAGCATGACAGGTAGATTTTTGATAGACTATCATTATCAAGCAGAGAAACTTCCCCTCTGTTGTTGTCGTTGCTCAGTTGCCCAGCCATGTCCAACTCTTTGTGATACCATGGACTGCAGCAGGCCAGGCGTCCCAGTCCCTCACCACCTCCCAGAGTTTGCCCAAGTTCATGTCCATTGCATTGGTGATGCCATCTAGCCATCTCATCCTCTGGCACCTTCTTCTCCTTCTGCCCTCAATCTTTCCCAGCATCAAGGATTTTTCCAATGAGTCATCTAAGTGCATGAGACGACCAAATTATTGGAGCTTCAGCTTCAGCATCAGTCCTTCCAGTGAATATTCAAGGTTGATCTCCCTTAAGATTGGCTGGTTTGATCTTGTTGCGCAAGAGACTTCCAGGAGTCTTCTCCAGCACCACGGTTTGAAGGCATCAATTATTTGGCGTTCTGCCTTCTTTAAAGTCCATCTCTCACACCTGTACGTGACCAGTGGGAAGACCATAGCCTTGAGTATATGGACCTTTGTCCACAGAGTAATGTCTCTGCTTTTCAACACACTGTCTAGGTTTGTCATAACTTTTCTGCCAAGGTTTTCAACACACTGTCTAGGCTTGTTATAACTTTTCTGTCATCTTCTGATTTCACGGCTGCAGTCACCATCCACAGTGATTTTGGAGTCCAGGAAGAGGAAATCTGTCACTACTTCCACCTTTCCCTTTCTATTTGCCACGAAGTAATGGGACTGGATGCCATGATCTGTTCTTTTAGTATTTAGTTTTAAGCCGGCTCTTTCACTATCCTCCTTCACCCTCATCAAGAGGTCTTGAGTTCCTTCTCACTTTCTGCTAGTAGAGTGGTATCACCCACCTGTCTGAGGTTGTTGATGTTCCTTCAGCCTATCTTGATTCCAGTTTGTAACTCATACAACCCGGCATTTCTCGTGATGTGCTCAGCATATAGGTTAAACAAACATGGTGACAGCAGACAGCCCTGTCATACTCCTTTTTCAATCTTGAACCAGTCAGTTGTTCCATACAGGGTTCTAACTTGCTTCTTGACCTGCATACAGGTTTCTCAAGAGACAGATAAGACTGTCTGGTATTCCCATCTCTCTAAGAGCTTTTCACAGTTTTTCATGATCCCCACTGTCAAAGGCTTTAGCATAGTCAATGAAACAGAGATAGATGTTTTTCTGAAATTCCCTTGCTTTCTCTATAATCCAGCGAATGTTGGCAATTTGATTTCTAGTTCTTCTTCCTTTTCTAAGCTCAACTTAGACATCTTGAAGTTCTTGGTTTGCATAATGCTGAAGCCTAGCATGCAAGATTTTAAGCATGACCTTACTAGCATGGGAAATGAGTGCAATTGGCTGATGGTTAACACATTCTTTGGTAATACCCTTCTCTGGAATTGGGATGAGGATTGACCTTTTCCAGTCCTGTGGCCATAGCTGGGTCTTCCAAATTTGCTGACATAATGAATGCAAAATGTTGATGGTATCCTCCTTTAGGGATCCATCATGTATTCCTAGCTTAATGAGAGTTTTTACTATAAATGGGTGTTGAATTTTGTCAAATGCTTTTCCCTCATCTATTAATATGATCATATGATTTTTATCTTTTAGTTTGTTGATGTGATGGATTACATTATTTGATTTTTGGGTGTTGAACCAAGTTTGCATATCTGGGATAAGTCCCACTTAGTTGTGGTATATAATTTTTATACATTTTTTGGATTTAATTTGCTAATGTTTTGTTGTGAAGTTTTGCATGTATGTTTATGAAAGATATTAGTTCGTAGTTTTCTTGTAATGTCTTTTTCTGGTGTTGGTATTAAGGTAACACTGGCTTCATAGAATAAGTTAGGCAGGATTCTCTCTGCTTTTATCTTTTCTTCAATGTTGTAGGGAATTGAGATAATTTCTTCCTTAAATATTTGGTATAATTTGCCATTGAACCCATCTGGGTGTGGCACTTTCTGTTTTGAAAAGCTATTATTGAATTAATTTCTTAAATATATATAGTTATATTCAGATTGTTTATTTCTTCTTATGTAAGTTTTAGCAGATTCTTTTAAGGAATTGGTCTGTCTCATTCAGTTTGTCACATTTGTGGGCAAAGAGTTGCTCACAATATTCCTTTATTATCCTTTTAATGTCCTCCCTCTGTTTCATTTCTGATATTAGCAATCTGTCCTCTATCTCTCCTTTTTCTTAGTTACCTGGCTTATCAATTTTATTGGTATTTTCGAAGAATCAGCTTTTGGTTTCTTTGCTCATCTCCATTGATGTACTCTTTTCAATTTCATTGATTTCTGCTCTAATTTTTATTTCTTTTCTTCTGTTTATTTTGGATTGAATTTGCTCCTCTTTTTATAGTTTCCTAAGTTGGAAACTTAGATTATGAATTTTAAATATTCTTCATTTCTACTACTTACATTCAAGCCATAAAGTTCCCTCTAAGCACTGCTTTTGATGCATCTCACAAATTTTGATAAATTATCTTTTCATTTGCATCCAGTTCAAATATTTTTAAATGTCCCTTGAGATTTCTTCCTTGACCTATATGTTATTTAAAAGTGTGTTGTTTAATCTCTGTGTTTTTAGAATTTTCAAGTTATCTTTCACTTATTGATTTCTAGTGTAATTTCTCTGTGGTCTGAGAGCACATATCTGTTCTTTTAAGGTGCATTTTATGGTCAAGAATATGTTAATGTAGCTTTTATTTTAATTCACAGGTCAATTTCAATCTAAGCAGCTGCTGCTAAGTCACTTCAGTGGTGTCTGACCCCAGAGACGGACCAATGCAAATGAGCCATGACTATTTCCTGAGAATGCTTGGGTGCTTGGGGGGCACTTAGGGTCCATTGTTGAAGTGTTTGAATGGAGGGGACTTTGATTTAAGCATGCATTCCAATTTGGACTTTTTAGACTAGAGAATGTGAAACCTTCCTTCTACTTAGGATGAACTTGTTATAAGAAATCTAGAGAACTACTTCCTAGGTTATGGTGCCTTGAACATATTGGTCTAAAATTTTAATTATGAAAACAAATATTAGTTGCTGGAAGATATACAGTCTAGTTGTATGCCCACCAGTGTCAATTACAAACTGGCACTTGCCATTGACATTTGCTATCTACCTCTACAAGGATTAAATCATGTGCTATTGCAGCTGCTGATTTTCAACACCCCCCTGAAAGGAGTTCAGGGTGGAGGGCAGAAATGAGGAACTCTGTGCTTGGGGGAAAACTGGCAAGAGAAGTCCTCAGATAGATATTTTCAGGAGTTGATTTTATGAACCCAACTCTTATGTCTCCTCATATTTGGAAAAACACTAAAATCCTTCATGGTAATGACTCCTTGTTAACTAGCAAAGACTTTACAAGAGAAGTAGAAACTTTCTGGGAAAATATGTGCTTAATTGCATGTATTTCCCATTCACCAAAATCTTTCATATGCTGACCTTCTGCCCTACTTATTTGGAGAAGTTTCTCAGAGCTATCTGAGGTGCTGTCTCCCAGGCTGTAGTCCTCATTTTGCCCCACATAAAACTTAATTTGCAACTCTCACATTGTGCATTTTTTTAAGTCGACACTAGGAATCTAGATACATAAAATTTGCATCCTTTTCCAGGACTCAAGTCTGAATATTTGAGCACTATATGACTGGATCATATTATTTTGATTCTTTGAGTTGTTACCAAGAATTCTTTGGCATTTGGCCTCATTTGGCATCAAGAAAAGTTGTAAAAATAGCCATTTGCAAATGCCTACTGCACAAATTGTAGGGATGTTGTTGAAAATTATGTCAGCTCTACCTCACTGATAGCTGTATGAATTTCAGTGTGAAATTGAGCATAAAAACTATATGTCTCTTCTGTACATTGAGTGTTTTTAAACTTACCATTGATGAGAACTTTTTCGGTTTCATATTTTCATATATAGTTACATAGTTACATATAGACTTCAAGACCAGTATGGCAAAACCAATACAATATTGTAAAGTAAAAAAATAAAATTAAATTAAATTAAAAATAAAATAAAAAAAAAATCTGTGATTGGAACAGGGGTAGCAGCTGGAATCAGGGTAGAAGCCTGAGACAGTGTTGAGGAAAATCTCAGGTTCTGATAAGCTAGACTGGAATCTAGCCACAAACCTATTGCCTTACCACTTGGCTTCACCCAAAAAAGCTTAGAGTCAAATTTGTAGTCCAGCTTTCAATTGCCTAACTTATATTACTTGACCTAATGATTTTTACCTTGACTACACCTCTCTTCTGAACTCTATATGTTTAACAACAGCAAAAAGAAAAAAAAATTTTTTTTATAAGAAAAATGAATTATTTCCAGAAAATACTTCAAATTCTTTTTAAAAAAGGGTAATGTGTAATTTGATAATTATAAATATTTCTAGGTTTGTAACCAAGAATTTTACCAAGGATTGATAATCAGCTCATTATACAATTGTCTTATGCAGGGTAATAAGCCCTCTGTCAGATTCTTCTTGTAATTTTCTAAACTATAGGTAAATGTACAAATTAGCACCTATGTCTTAAAAGTGTTTTTCTCTCTGTCACCTGAAAGCACAGCTGATAAAGGTGAGAATTGTAGGTGGAGACATCACCTTATGAAAAATTTTCCTGCTTCTTGCGTGGACTTTTCTTTTCCCCCTTGAGACTTAAAAATGGTATTCATTCTAGCTTCCTTCATTCTCGTGAAGCTAGCTGAAATCCTAGCTGGTAACATGCTTCATCCTTTCCTCTATTAGCTTTTATCACAGCGAAGTGGCAGACCTTTTGAGGGGTTTTCTCGAAACCTCTCTGGGATTTTGTTCCTGCTCTTACACATTCAAAACCTGTACCATGCAAACCACCAGACACACGGTCTTTGACACTCTTCTGTGTGGCATTTTTATAATGCTTACATCTGTAAAAAGCCTGGTCTCTTTGGAATCAATTGGAAATATGAGATATTTTTGAAGACTTTTTTTTTTTTTAAGAAAAGCAATATGAAGATATCTTAGCAAATCCAGCTGTCTCTGGTATCGGCAGTGGGGGAGGTTCAGACCAGGTGTCTCTGTGTGATAGTCGGGATGGGAAATAAAATGTGTGTGGAGGCAGCTGCTACCTCACCAGCACCCTCTCCTCCTGCCACACACCCTCCTTTACCTTTACGATCAGGCATCCCAATATGCGTCCAGGAAGAGTTTCCATGTGTCGGGAGCATCACCTCCCCTTCTGCTTTTAGTTCAGGTGGTTTAAACATTTTTGGGTATGTAAATCAAATAATGAAAATAGGCTCTTCATTCCTAGATTTGATATTCTCTCTAATTGAATGACTGTATTCAAAGAGTGACAGTTAACAGATAGATTGAACCTGGGCAGATAGATAATATGAAGGATAATAGAATCCAGATCACTTTCATTTCAACACACTCCCAGAATAGCTACACTATCTGAATAAAAAATAGTGCTGGGATTAGCTGCTTTAATAAGGACAGTGATAAACCAAAAAATGTCTGAAGGATAGAATTCAGGATGGGGAAAATATTATAGAAAAATAGTATATGAGGAAAAGGTGAATGAACTAATGCTTTTCCCAGAGAAGAGGAAACATGTATGTGCATGTGTGGGGTGTGTGAGTGTGTGTCTGTGTGTGGTATGTATTGATATGCAAGGGTGATGGAGAGCACTGAATTTTGAGCACTGTCATATAGAAGAAGTAGAAAAATACCATTAAATGGAAAGTCTGTGGCTTCAGAAGCTGATATATGTGTCTGTATATATATGCACACACATGCATATATATTAATAGATTTTTTTTAGTGATTAGTTGATGGAAAATGGAGAGCGCTCACTCAGAAAAGTGTGATTTTCTGTCGCTGAATTTATAGTCCCTGATGTTTTTTCCAATTATTGTTAGACCCTCCTTAGAGGTGCTGTGGAAGGCATCCTGCATTCATGTTGGTTTAGACATCTCAAACTAAAAGTTCTTCCAATCCCAAGCTATCATAATTCTCTAATTTAGAATTTAATTTAGTTCAGAGTCATGTATTTTTTTCCTGATTTCACCTAGCCAGAGTTGTGCAGGTTTTAAAATAGGCATAACTACAATACTCTGCCTAGTGTGTTCTTAGATATTCTTATAGAGTTATGACTGTTCTTTGACTTCTTGGTAATCAGAGGGGTTTCAGACAACTGAAATCTTCTTTCTTTTATCAGAAAACAGCTAAACATTACCACTCTGACACCTCTTTCAAGGCGGCAGTTTGCAGTATTCTTCCTGTGTCCGATTCTTGAATTAGTCAACTTTTTCTCTTCGTGGGCTTCACCGCAGCTTCCTTGGTTCTGTGGAGAATTAACTGTTTCCCTAATCATCTAAGTTATTTCCTCCAGAATGGTTCAGCCCTTGGAAAGAGCAAGATCTGATACATTCTAAGTGTAAATATTGCTGCTTGCTTCTTAAGGAATACATGCTTAAGTGCATACTTTAGGCAGATGTGTGCTATTATTTACAACATCCAACCCCATTTATCAGTCTAGCTCCAAGATAGCCCATTGAAATTAACATCATTCAAGGAAGGTTTAATAAAGATACTTTTTGTAAAGGTGTGGGAAGGATGCAAGGGAAGTATTTATAAGGGGTAGTACAATATTCAGGGACTAGAATAGTGGACCTCTGACAGTTCCTAGGTCTGAAGGGAAGAAAGAGGAAGCAGTTATTATCATCTGGAGGGAAGTAGCTACATAGAGAGAGCTGTCTTGAGAGGAGCTTAAACCTTACATTAAAGCTGAGAGTGTAATAAAGTAAAGCCTCCTATAGTCATGGCCCAGAAAGCCAAATTCAGATGGTGGGTGTTTGCAGCACAGTAAGGATTTATTTACAGGGCACCCAGCATGGGTGTGCATGGGAGGCAAATCTCAGATCCACTCCATCTTGGTCTTTGAGCTATGAATGTTTTAAAGGGGAAGAACAAAGAAACTGAGATTATTGTCTTGTGGCATTTCTTAATCACAGTTTCAGGAGTCAGGATGTCTCTGGTTTATGATTGTCTGACTAATGGCCCATGGCTTGGAAGGGGGAGTTGGGATAGGGAAGGTCTATGAGCTCATCTTGTCCTGGAGTAACAACCTGAGGTGGTACATGAATGATAATATCTACAATAGTATTTTTAGTATGTTAAAATTGACAACAGTAATCTTAGTCATCTGACTCTGGTTGATTAGTTCAGATAGCACAGGATTGAGGTCAGAGCAGACAAGAAAGGGTTTCAGGTCAGGGGAGACAAGCAAGGGAATAAAGTTTTGGATACAGAGCTTAAATCATCACTCGGCAAAGGAACTTGGCGTTAGGAGGGCCAATTTCAAGAGCCAGTCTGAGACCACCCAGCAGGGAACCAGAATAACAGCACCTGGTTCAGTGATCTGGTCTCTCTGTCCTCTCTACTGCAGGAACTGAGTTTCACTTTTCTGAGAGGTAAAGTATAAAGCCGTCTTTAGTTTTTTCCTTGATTTTGGATTGAAGACCATTGAGGGAAGAACCCATAGCTGTCCTGAAATTCTCAGGGAAACCTACTATCCTGAAACTGTGCTAAGAATATCAACTTTAAAACAATGCTAGAGCATGAATATACATCTGCTTCCACCTGCCTTTAATGTTATATTGTCCCTTGTGGAAAATTAGTCTGTCTTCTTCCTTTTGTATTCTTATTAGGGAATAAGCATCTTGAAGAGATGTTGGCTAACATTACTACCTCTGTTTGAGATCACAACAGTGACATTTGCTTCTTTCTCACATATTACTGAATGAGAAATCAGATATTCAATTCAGCAGAGCCAGGGCAAGAATTTGGTCTGTATTGTCACATAAAATGCCATGCTGAAAGTCATATGAGGATTTTGAAAATAGAAATCTTTAGTATATATATTTTTTCTAGACCTGAGAGAAACTGTGATGGTTTTTGAGAAGCTGATGGGACTTGATTATTTAATAAACAAAAATAAAGTCTTAGGTATTTAGCTCATTACAGGTAACATAGAGCATGCAAGCATCACTGTCTTCTCTTGGTAGAGTTAGATGAAGTAATACTGATTTGTGTGCATTAAAGTGTATATTATTGGTACAGAACCAAAAGTTGAGAGGTAATGTACCCTGCAACATGTTACCCAAAAAATAATCATGATTGATTTGAAATTTTTTAAATGATTTAAATAGGTCTCTGGCAAATGATTTTCCCACTTTTTAACATAGATCTGGGGTTAGCAAACCTGTATGTAAAAGGCCAGATAAATATTTTAGATTTTGCAGGCCAGATGGTCTCTGTCACAACTATTCAACTCTGTCATTGTAGCTCAAAGCCACCATATACAGTATATAAATAAGGGGGCATGGCTGTGACCCATTTAAACTTTATTTACAAACACAGGCAAGGATTGCACCTGGCATGTAGTTTGTGGACTCTTGACCTAAACTTTTTCTATCTGCCCTTTCTAAAATTTTAATAGCCTTGGTAAAATTGGATAAAAACTTTGTAGTTTATTTAAACTAGAGTTATGGGCATTTTCTAAGAATTCAGAACGTTAGGAGATCATCATATCCTTAAGCAGTAAGGACATCTCAATAGGTACTGTCATATTTTAAAGATACTCTGGAACATCTGATGATTTTGTGTTTTTAAAACAAAATGTTCTGTTCTTATTATGCACACAAACACCATAAACAAAGAAAGCAGAAGGAAAGTTTTTGAAGTGATAGATATGTTTATGATATAGATTATGGTGATGGTTTCACAGTTGTATAATTACATCCAAACTCATCAAGTCGTATACATTAAATATGTACTGCTTTTTTCTGTCAATAAAGTATAATAAACTGGTTTAAAAAACAAAGACCTAAGGACTTGTTTCAGGCGGAAAAAAAAAACCTAACCAACCAAACAACCCCCAAATATGCTCTTAGCAAATAATATATCAATGTGATCCAACCATGGAGCACATTAAGATATGTATTTCATTGTATTTGACATGGATCTACCAAAGGACCAAGAAGTCATATACCAAATATCAATAAGTAAATTTTTTTCTCAAATTTAAGTAGAATAAATTTAGTCAATCATAAGTTAAAAACAAGATATGATTTTTATTCAGTTACTGAATATCCTTTTTATTCTTGCTTTTGGCAATGCCCTTCAGCCAAAGAAAATGAGGAACACGTCCATATTGAACACATTGGTTTCATTATAATTGCAGCTGGAGACAACACATGTCATGGGCACTGACCAAGACAAACCTAACACTCCCCTGAGCTTCACTAAAATTTATTTTATTTAACTTATTAAAAACAAAATTTGGGTATGCTGTGTGGCATGTGGGATCTTAGTTCCCCAACCAGAAATGGAACCCACGCTCCCTACATTGGAAGCACAGAATCTTAACCACTGGATCACCAGGCAAGTCCCTTCACTAAACTTTAGATAGGCTTTTTCATAACTGTGGGCTTCCCTGGTGGCTCAGCTGGTAAAGAATCTGCCTGCAATGCAGGAGACTGGGGTTCGATCCCTCAGTTGGGAAGATTTCCCTGGAGAAGGGAATGGCTACCCACTCCAGTATTCTGGCCTGGAGAATTCCCTGGACTATGCAGTCCATGGGTCACAAAGAGTTAGACACGACTGAGCCACTTTCACTTTCAATTCCTAACTGGCCCTGGACCTGCCTTTCTTAGAGCATTTTCTTCTGAAAACTTGATATTGTAAATTCTTTCTTAATCCTTTGAGTTGTAAATCTAATCCCAGACTGCTGCCAGTTTTATAACTTTCTCACAAACCTGGGATTCATCCCTCTTTTTGCATGTAATCAGCAGGAAAGATAGCATCCCTGTCTCCTAGTCTCTTCTGGGGAGGGTAGGAGCCTCATCTCAAGAGGTTCAATTCAATTCAGTTCAGTTGCTCAGTCATGTCCAACTCTTTGCAACCCCATGGACTGCAGCACAGCAGGCCTCCCTATACATCAGCAACTCCTGGAGCTTACTCAAACTCATGTCCATAGATTCAGTGATGCCATCCAACTGTCTCATCCTCTGTCGTCCCCTTCTCCTCCTGCCTTCAATCTTTCCCAGCATCAGGATCTTTTACAGTGAGTCAGTTCTTCCCATCAGCTGGCCAAAGTATCGGAGTTTCAGCTTCAGCATTAGTTTTTCCAATGAATATTCAGGACTTATTTCCTCTAGGATTGACTGGTTGGATCACCTTGCAGTCCAAGGGACTCTCAAGAGTCTTCTCCAACACCACAGTTCAAAAGCATCAATTCTTTGGTGCTCAGCTTTCTTTATAGTCCAACTTTCACATCCATACATGGCTACTGGTAAAACCATCGCCTTGACTAGATGGACCTTTGTTGGCAGAGTAATGTCTCTGCTTTTTAATATGCTGCATATGTTGCTCATAGCTTTTCTTCCAAGGAGTAAGTGTCTTTTAATGTCATGGTTGCAGTCACCATCTGCAGTGATTTTGGAGCCCCCCCAAAAATAAAGTCACTTACTGTTTCCATTATTTCTTCATCTATTTGCCATGAAGTGATGGGACCGAATGCCATGATCTTAGTTTTCTGAATGTTGAGTTTCAAGGCAACATTTTCACTCTCCTTTTTCACTTTCATCAAGAGGCTCTTTAGTTCTTCTTCACTTTCTGCCATTAGGGTGGTGTCATCTGCATATCTGAGGTTATTGATATTTCTCCCGGCAATCTTGATTCCAGCTTGTGCTTCATCCAGCCTGGCATTTTGCATGATGTACTTTGCATATAAGTTAAATAAGCAGGGTGACAGTATACAGCCTTGATGTACTCCTTTCTTGATTTGGAACCAGTCTGTTGTTTCATGTCCAGTTCTAACTGTTGCTTCTTGACCTGCACAGAGATTTCTCAGAGGCAGGTCAGGTGGTCTGGTATTCCCATCTCTTTCAGAATTTTCCTCACTTTGTTGTATTCCAAACAGTCAAAGGCTTTGGCGTAGTAATAAAGCAGAAATAGATATTTTTCTGGAACTCTCGTGCTTTTTTGATGATCCAATGGATGTTGGCAATTTGAGCTCTGGTTCCTCTGCCTTTTCTGAAACCAGCTTGAACATCTGGAAGTTGATGGTTCATGTATTGCTGAAGCCTGGCTTGGAGAATTTTGAGCATTACTTTCCTAGCGTGTGAGATGAGTGCAATTGTGTGGTAGTTGGAGCATTCTTTGGCATTGCTTTTCTTTGGGATTGGAATGAAAACTGACCTTTTCCAGTCCTGTGGCCCCTGCTGAGTTTTCCAGATTTGCTGGCATATTGAGTGCAGCACTTTCACAGAATCATCTTTTAGGATTTGAAATAGCTCAACTGGAATTCCATCACCTCCACTAGATTTGTTCATAGTGATGCTTCCTAAGGCCCACTTGACTTCGCATTCCAGGATGTCTGGCTCTAGGGGAGTGATCACACCATCGTGGTTATCTGCTCATGAAGACCTTTTTTGTACAGTTCTTCTGTGTACTTTTGCCGCCTCTTCTTAATATCTTCTACTTCTGTTACATCTGTACCATTTCTGTCCTTAATTGTGCCCATCTTTGCATGAAATATTCCCTTGGTATCTCCAATTTTCTTGAAGAGCTCTCTGGTCTTTCCCATTCTATTGTTTTCATCTATTTCTTTCCATTGATCACTGAGGAAGGCTTTCTTATCTCTCCTTGCTATTCTTCGGAACTCTGCCTTCAAATGGGTGTATCTTTCCTTTTCTCTTTTGCCTTTAGCTTCTCCTCTTTTCATAACTGTTTGTAAGTCCTCTTCAGACAACCATTTTGCCTTTTTGCATTTCTTTTCCTTGGGGATGTTCTTGGTCACTGCCTCCACTCTCAGGAACTTCAGTCCCTAGTTCTTCAGGTACTCTGCCTATCAAATTTAATCCCCTGAATCTATTTGTCACTTGCAATATAATCATAAAGGATTTGATTTAGGTCATACCTGAATGGTCTAGTGGTTTTGCCTACTTTAATTTAAGTCTGAATTTGGCAATAAGGAGTTATGATCTGAGTCACAGTCAGCTCCCTGTCTTGTTTTTGCTGACTGTATAGAGCTTCTCCACCTTTGGCTGCAAAAAGTGTAATCAAGATATATATAATCAATATATTTGAAAAAAATCCAATATAATCTGATTTTGATTTTGATCATCTGGTGATGTCCATGTGTAGAGTCTTCTCTTGTTTGTTGGAAGAGGGTGTTTGGTATGACCAGTGCACTTTCTGGGCAAACCTCTCTTATCCTTTGACCTGCTTCGTTCTGTACTCCAAGGCCAAATTTCCCTGATGTTCCAGGTATCTCTTGACTTCCTACTTTTATTCCTGTCCCCTATAATAAAAAGGATATCTTTTTTCGGTGTTAGTTCTAGAAGGTCTTGTAGGTCTTCATAGAACCATTCAACTTCAGCTTCTTAAGCACTACTGGTCAGGGCATAGACCTGAATTACTGTGATATTGAATGGTTTGCCTTCTAACGAACAGAGATCATTCTGTCACTTTTGAGTTTGCATCCAAGTCCTCTATTTCAGAATTTTTGACTATGATGGCTACTCCATTTCTCCTAGGGGATTCTTGCCCACAGAATGAAAACCACAGTCACAGAAAACTAATAAAACTGACCACATGGACCACAGCCTTGTCTAACTCAATGAAACTATGAGCCATGCCATGTATGTCCACCCAAGACCGACAGGTCATGGTGGAGAGTTCTGACAAAATGTGGTCCACTGGAGAAGGGAATGGTAAACTACTTCAGTATTCTTTCCTTGAGAACCCTGTGAACAGTATGAAAAGGCAAAAAGATAGGACAATGAAAGATGAACTCCTCAGGTCGGTAGGTGCCCAATATGCTACTGGAGATCAGAGGAGTAATAACTCTAGAAAGAATGAAGAGATGGAGCCAAAGCACAAACAACACCCAGTTGTGGATGTGACTGGGGATGGAAGTGAAGTCCAATTCTGTAAGAACAATATTGCATAGGAACCTGGAATGTTAGGTCCATGAATCAAGGCAAATTAGCAGTGGTCAAACAGGATATGGCAAGAGTGAACATTGACATTTTAGGAATCAGTGAACTAAAATGGACTGGAATGGGTGAATTTAACTCAGATGACCATTATATCTCAAGAGGTACTAACTAGCAAATGCAGATAGTCTAATCATATTTTCTGACTTCCAACTAATGTCCTCTAGTACTTTTTCAGTAGCTCACCTTGAGCTTAAAACTTGCCCAGTTTTTCTAGATTCCACTAATATATGTTAGTATAAGATGTTTGTTTTTCCTTTGACATTTCACTCTGTATGACAATCTCTAGGTCCATCCATGTCTCTACATGGCACAATTTCATTCTTTATTTTTCCTATTGTATAAATGTGCCACATCTTCACTATCCATTCTTCTCACAGACATAGAGAAGAGTTGTGAGGATACCTAGAAGGAAAGGAAAGAGGGGATGAACTGCGAGATCAGAATTGGCATATATACATTACCGTGGGCTTCCTGGGTGCCGCAGTGTTAAAGAATCTGCATGCCCATGCAGGAGACACGGCTTCAATCCTTGGTTCAGGAAGATTCCTTGAAGTAAGAAATGGCAGCCTACTCCAGTATTCTTGGCTGGAAAATCCCATAGACAGAAGAGCCCAACAGACAACAGGGTTATAAAGAGTTGGACATGACTGAGCAACTGAACACACACACACACACACACACTCTACTATGTATAAAATAGACAACTAATGAGAACAGACTGGACAACACAGGGAACTCTATTTAGTGATCTGTGGTGACCTAAATGGGAAGGAAATCCAAGGAAGAGAGGATATGTGTGACTGATTCTTTACTGTACAGCAGAAGCTAACACAACCATGTAAAACAACTATGCTTCAATTTTTTTTAAAGATGTGTTTTAGAAGCAGAGAATACGTTTCTTAAGGCAACCCCCCCAAAACTTCACCTACTTTTTGTTTTAGTGGAGTTGAGTTGAATCTCTGTACCTGATTACAATAGTCTTGATAAAGTCTTTCTTGCCTATTCAACTCCATCTGAAGCAATTTTTATTTGATGAGAATTATGAGTTTGGCCACCGGGTGTGAAGAACTGACTCATTTTAAAAGACCCTGATGCTGGGAAAGATTGAAGGCAGGAGGAGAGGTGGATGACAGGATGAGATGGTTGGATGGCATCACCGACTCAATGGACATGAGTTTGAGTAAACTCTGGGAGTTGGCGATGGACAGGGAGGCCTGGCATGATGCAGTCTACGGGGTTGCAAAGAGTTGGACACAACTAAATGACTGAACTGAACAGAACTAAATGAATGAGTGTTTCAATGAAAGGGAGTCAGGATTTATAGGATTTGAGCTTTGGGTGGGTAATTTTGGGGAGGTTCTGAGAAGTGGGAGCTCACTCCATGTGAATTCAGGGGAACTCTATGAATGGGTATCTCAGTAAATATTTATAGAGAGGGCATACCAGAGTGAGGGCTGAGCTGTAATTGGTAAAGAAGCTCTCATTTCATGAGAGGGAATGACTTGTGTTTTCATGTTGCATGGTGTCCTTGCTTTTGTCTCACTTTATCGTGGTCTCAGAGTGACCTTGGATGATGATGATGTTCTCTGAGACTGTTATGTCCAACCAGAGCACAAAGTGACCTGACTGTGAGCATGAGACCAGCTTGCAACAACACCGAGGCTTAGCTGTGAGATCTGAACAGCTCCAGGTATGGAGATATGCTTTTTCTCTTTTTCACTTTGTTACATAAAAACAAAAATGTTGCTGCTCCATATGTGAAGTTTTTAAAGATTTAGGGCAAAATGATTCTGGAATTCATACTTTTAGAAGATCAGAGGGTCCATTCAGGTATATATATATGTGTGTGTGTGTGTGTGTGTGTGTGTGTGTGTATACATGTATATACGTATATATATCTTTGTGGATATATACAGTCTCTCTTTTATTCTGATAATAATATCTGATCAACCGTGGTCTTGGTGAACCTGGAAAAAAGCTTTTCCTTAAGTAGTGGTATAAATAAAATGGCCTCAAGCAATTACAATATCAGACCTATTTTATCTATGCTTACCATATACTCTTGATCAGTCATTGTTCTTTGAGGTTGATAAGTAGCAGTTTTAGGATCTGTTTTATCTTGGAGTAAAGTCCCATAATAAATAAACATCCCATAAGATCACCTGTTTTTGCTAAGTTAAACAATCCCTCTTGTCAACAAGGTCTTTGCTGGAGGTAAGATGAAGTTTTCCTGGTTGAGTACTGTGCCAAAGACTGAATTATGAGCTGAGCATATTGAACGTGGAAGGTCTAAGCTTTTGCTCCATGAGAATTCACTTGGTCAACTGACTTTAGCAGGTTCACTTTGATCTTGCTGGAATTTTCTTTTTAGTCGACTGGATCTTCTATACATTGTGTAAAAGGTACACAGTGTCTTTTATACTATGAATGGAAGACTACTTCTTCATCTAAGTGAATAAGATTCACTTATTTATCCAAAAACGCTTACTGGACATCTCCTAAATACCAGACACCTGTGCTGGATCGTGTCTGATAGTGTTTGATAGTATCAGTTACCAAAGACTCACAGATCTTAGCATATGGAGACCAGGGATAAACAAATGAATCAATAAATGCTGTGACAAATGTTATACATAAAAACAACAGAATCAGAAATGATGTATTGGAAGGGAGGTATACAGAATCAGTTTTCTCTGAGGAGCTGGATTTCAGCTGAGACCTTTAAGTTGAGAAAGGATTAATTATGTAAAGGTGGAGGTAAAGAATGAATTTCTTCCTTTTTCTCCCTTTCATAATTGACTCATCAACATAGATTTAATTAATAGCCTATTTAAAGTCATCATTCTGTTTTATTTATTTACATAATGTTTGGTTGTTTGGCTGGGTCTGCAATCCTCTTTTAATTTTGTTCTTTTCCATTACATTTACACTTAGGTTTTTATTAATATAATTACTGTTACAGTTTGACATGTAGTGTCTCATAAATAGATACTTTAAGTTGTATGAAGAAGGACATGGCAACCCACTCCAGTACTCTTGCCTGGAGAATTCTGTGGACAGAGGAGCCTGGTGGGCTGCTGTCCATGGGGTAGCACAGAGTCGGACATGACTGAAGCAACTTTGCATGCATGCATGCATTGGAGGAGAAAATGGCAATGCACTCCAGTATTCTTGCCTGGAGAATCCCAGGGACAGAGGAGCCTGGTGGGCTGCTGTCTATGGGGTCACACAGAGTTGGACATGACTGAAGCGACTTAGAAGCAGCTTTAAGTTGTAGAGGCAGGATTCTTACCCTGTCTCACTTTTGAAATTCAGGTAGTTTTCTGTGATGTTAAAGACAGGTTTCTTCATCAGAGTTTCTGATAGTAGGGAGACCATACCAGCCTGTATTTGTAGGTTTGATATATAGGTTAAGTTCCAACAGCTTATCACATTTTTATATAGATCAATATAGCTAGGAAAACCATGAAACCATGATTCCTGGTCTGTTTAAATCTTTTTGTCATTTTCAATGTCCTGTTGACAAGTTTAGGAGCTGTCTTTTGAAAGGGGAGAAGGAGAGAGAGAAAAAGAGATGACCTCCTCTGAGGCCTTTTCTGTATTGCAGTATCTATGAGTGACATGACCATATTTTATTTCCTTCTTTTTTTTCAATCATGAGTCTTTTTATCATTATCATTGAGGTGTAGTTGATGTATATTAAGTTTCAGGTGTACAACATAGTGATTCACAATTCTTAAAGTTTATACTCCATTTGTAGTTATAAAATATTGGCCATATCCCCCATGTTGTAAAATATATTCTTGTGACTTATTTATTTTATACATAATGGCTTACATCTCTTAATCCCTAACCCTTCTTGTCCCTCCCCTCTTCCCTCTTCCCATGGGTAACCACTACTTTATTCTCTATGAGTCTATTGGGCAACAGGATTCTTAACAGAACATCAGAAGGTACACTGAGGTGGGGCCTGGCCAAGGAGCCCTCCCGCAGGTAAGCACGGAAGTAGTCTTTTATATGTTCGTTAGGGAACAATGAGTTTGCAGGTGCCAGGGGTTCTTTTGCCTGCTTGAGTAGAACATGAGTTCTCCACATCCAGAGGACAGTGACCTGTAGCCAGCTAGTGGGTCTGTCAGCATGACATCTGAAGTGTAGCAGCCTGAGGTCAGCTCTCAGTTATCAAAGGTCTGAACATGATGCTGTGTTTTGCCATTGGGTCTTTAAACTGTGTTGCTGGAGAAGACTCTTGAGAATCCCTTGGACAGAAAGGAGATCAAACCGGTCAATCCTAAAGAAAATAAACCCTGAATATTCATTGGAAGGACTGATGCTGAAGCTGAAGCTCCAATACTTTGGCCACCTGATGCCAAGAGCCGACTCATCAGTCCAGCCGACTAATGCTGGAAAAATTGAAGGCAGAAAGAGAAGGGTAACAGAGGATGAGATGGTTGGATGGCTTCACTGACTCAATGGACATGAGTTTGAGCAGACTCCAGGAGACAGTGAAGGACATGGAAGCCTGGCATGCTACAGTCCATGGTGTTGCAAAGGGTCAGACACAACTTAACAACTGAACAACAACAATTTAGATGGTATAATAGCACGGATTGATTCTCTTCTTGCTTTTTGCCTTTGCTTTTTTCCTCCCTTCTTCCCACATTTGCAACATTATTGGTGGCCTTGAAAACCGCTGTCAACCTGTTAGTGTTGGACAGTCTCCTGTGGAGATGTAGGTTAGCAGTGGCTTGCCTTGTGGATGGGAGCACTGGTAGCAGCCTATTTTATTTCCTTCTGATTCTAACTCTTCGTTATCAATTAGGATTCTCCCTCTCCCTCACTTTCCACATCTAAATGCGAAGGCTTTGAATTTGTTCATTCAATCTGTTCTTGCTCTCTTTTCTCCATCTTGATCTCTTTCTGTCTTAAGTATGTATTGTTCAATAGGATAGTAATTAGCTGTATGTGACTATTTAATTTAAATTCAATTTAAATAACTTTTCTTTTTTTTTTTTTTAAATGAATCTGCCACAGGTATACATGTGTTCCCCATCCTGAACCCTCCTCCCTCCTCCCTCCCCATACCATCCCTCTGGGTCGTCCCAGTGCACCAGGCCCAAGCATCCAGTATCGTGCATCGAACCTGGACTGGCGACTCATTTCATACATGATATTATACATGTTTCAATGCCATTCTCCCAAATCTTCCCACCCTTTCCATCCCCCTCAGAGTCCATAAGACTGTTCTATACATCAGTGTCTCTTTTGCTGTCTCGTACACAGGGTTATTGTTACCATCTTTCTAAATTCCATATATATGGGTTAGCATACTGTATTGGTGTTTTTCTTTCTGGCTTACTTCACTCTGTATAATAGGCTCCAGTTTCATCCACCTCATTAGAACTGATTCAAATGTATTCTTTTTAATGGCTGAGTAATACTCCATTGTGCATATGTACCATAGCCTTCTTATCCATTCATCTGCTGATGGACATCTAGGTTGCTTCCATGTCCTGGCTATTATAAACAGTGCTGCGATGAACATTGGGGTACACGTGTCTCTTTCCCTTCTGGTTTCCTCAGTGTGTATGCCCAGCAGTGGGATTGCTGGATCATAAGGCAGTTCTATTTCCAGTTTTTTAAGGAATCTCCACACTGTTCTCCATAGTGGCTGTACTAATTTGCATTCCCACCAAATCTTAACAGACCCATCACAAGCACAGAAATTGAAACTGTAATCAGAAATATTCCAGAAAACAAAAGCCCAGGTCCAGACGGCTTCACAGCTGAATTCTACCAAAAATTTAGAGAAGAGTTAACACCTATCCTGCTCAAACTCTTCCAGAAAATTGCAGAAGAAGGTAAACTTCCAAACTCATTCTATGAGGCCACCATCACCCTAATACCAAAACCTGACAAAGATCCCACAAAAAAAGAAAACTACAGGCCAATATCACTGATGAACATAGATGCAAAAATCCTTAACAAAATTCTAGCAATCAGAATCCAACAACACATTAAAAAGATCATACACCATGACCAAGTGGGCTTTATCCCAGGGATGCAAGGATTCTTCAATATCCACAAATCAATGTAATACACCACATTAACAAATTGAAAAATAAAAACCATATGATTATCTCAATAGATGCAGAGAAAGCCTTTGACAAAATTCAACATCCATTTATGATAAAAACTATCCAGAAAGCAGGAATAGAAGGAACATACCTCAACATAATAAAAGCTATATATGACAAACCCACAGCAAACATTATCCTCAACGGTGAAAAATTGAAAGCATTTCCTCTAAAGTCAGGAACAAGACAAGGGTGCCCACTTTCACCATTACTCTTCAACATAGTTTTGGAAGTTTGGGCCACAGCAATCAGAGCAGAAGAAGAAATAAAAGGAATCCAAACTGGAAAAGAAGAAGTAAAACTCTCACTATTTGCAGATGACATGATCCTCTACATAGATACTCTAAAGACCCCACCAGAAAATTGCTAGAACTAATCAATGATTATAGTAAAGTTGCAGGATATAAAATCAACAGACAGAAATCCCTTGCATTCCTAAATAACTTTTAAATTAAATTTAAAAGTTAATTCCTAAGTTGCACTGGCTACCTGTTAAGTACTTAAAAGTGACTTGTAGCTGTTGACTACCATATTGGTAGAACATTGTCATCACTGCAGAAAGTTCTGTTGGACAGTGCTGCCCTGGACTGTTACAACAGCCTCTCTGCTTTCACATTTGTGTGTATTCTCAGGCAAAACCAAGCCCATCTTATCCTATACCTTGCTGCCAAAATTAATCTTCTTAAAGGGCTGATCTAGCTATTTTGCCTCCTTGATCAGAAATCTTCAATGGTTTTCTCATTAACTTCTGAATTAAATTCAAACTCCTAACCTTTATATTCATAATGTTCCAAGATCTAATCTCATTCTCCACTCGTGCAATTAGCAAATATATATATTTTAAATGATGATAGTCCATTCTGGCAAAGGGAACAGTGAAACAATACTCTCACTTGTTGCTGGTAAGTAGGCATTTTTTCTAGAAATAAATATGGCAAATGCTGCAAGATATGTAAAAGAAGTATACCTTTACTTCACTAATTTCATTTTTGGTAATCTGATCTTTAAGCTAGAGATATGGTGAAAGATGTGTGCAGAAAGGTGCACATTAAGGTACACAGCTTAATGTTTGGGAAAGAATTGGAAATAATTTAAATGCTCAATCAATATAGAAATACTTAAATAGATTATGATACATCTATACCAGTGAGCCTCAACTTTGTCATCTTGATACCATGAAGATATTTGTAGCTTCACTTCTTGCTACTTCATTCGTTTCTCTATTACTTCTTAACTCCAGACATATCAAATACTTTTATACTAAACTTTCATTTTTTTCTGTATAAGCTGTTCTGTCTGCTTGGAGTATTTTCTCAGTCCAGATCACCAAATATCCACTGATGTTTTAAAGCCAGCTCAGATTTCATGTCCTTCTTGAATTCTTCTTAGACTTTCTCCACTAGACACTATAGTTCTTTTTTTCCCATATGCCCATGCAGTCCCATAACACTTGTATAGTATGTATAATATATTTGCAAGTCATAGATTATCTTTCCCACTCACAAACTATAAAATCTTAAAATCTGGAATAGTACTTTTTTTTTTTTTAATTTATCATTGTCTTTTTACTATGTGACATAATACCTGGTCCATTTTTGATGCTAAATAGTGTTCCTGAAGAAATGAATTCAGGGAAAATAATATAACTCTGATCATTATTCCCCAGAGGTATTCAGTGCACACTGTATGATACCCACTCCCATTTTTTTTTTAATGATCAAATTAGAGAAATGGACATGGGAAAAGAGGAGATAAACTTAGAAATGAACTGGAGGAATGTCAAAGGTTTAATTTTGTATTAGTGTTAATGTTAATCCTCTTCAGACTGTGTAAACTTTGTTCAGTTAAGCAAATACCCTGGAAGACAAAGATTTTTTATTGCTGGGAAATTCACAGTTACAAATGCCTGTGTGTTTTCAGTGTCCTTAGGAACCTTAGCAAATAACTAACAGATTTGCATTTTCCTTCTACCTAAAATGAAAGGTCTCTCAGTCCCTTACTGAACAATGACATTAAATAAATACTTAGAATACAGGCTCTGAGTTGGTAGAAGGGATTTAAGCTGATCTTTGATTTTGGAGTAGATTACTCACAGATACTGTAGCCCAGTAAAGAAAATAGAATTAAAATTACATTTATAATTATATTTGTGCTCACTCCATATGCACTGTTAACATAAGGTTTTTATAAATCATGACTTTTATATATCAGGTAGGTCATGTAATTTTGAAATAAATACTCAAGGTGAAGCAGACTCATGTACTGGGGGAAAAAAAAAACACATTCTGATATGTAACCACTGGCAGCTTAAAAAAATTACATTGAAAAATTCATGCATACTATTTTACCACCAAATCACCCAATTTTATAGCATATGTTTAGGGAACAGGAACTCTAAATTCATCAAACTTATCTAATTTCAGATGCTCCATAAATAAATAATGAAAGAAAGTCAATAAATCCAAATCTCCATTCCTTATATTTATTTACATAAACTTACACTTTCAAGAATTTACATAATAATTTATATGGGGAAATGTTCTGCATAGATTTTTGTTATCAATTCTTGTCAGAGCATTTTGACTTTTGCCAAATTTATGAATTTTGTTTTACATATGGTAAAAAAAAGAGATGGCAATATAGTGATTTCCTGAGAGTGACAAATCAAGATACAGGAAACTTGAGCAGAGAAAATTCTTGGCTTCCACTCAAAAAGAGGACATTTGAATATCAGTGCTATTGAAGCCAGCGGTGTTGACAATGATAATGGTGCAAAGAAAGAGGTGACATTGTCCATGGGGTCTTGGGATCCTCGGGCCTTGGGATGATACATAGACAAGGGCAGTTTTTAATGGAAGGATGGTCTGGCTATTATTTACAATCTGCTCCATGGAACAAATATTTATTTACCCATTTCTGATGTTTAATTAGTAGTTTTAGTTAATTATTTTAAGTGTATGTTTTTGTAATAAAATATAAGTATGCAGTTTTTGATGTATTTTATTCCTTTACCTTGGTAATTCAATCTTGGGGTTTATAACCTATTCAGTTCCCAATGACTGGCATCCGCTCACATGTGATGGGAGCAAAACATGAAAGATGAAGAAAAACTCTTGACTGGCTTCTTAAAGCCTAGTTAAGAAGTAGCTCCAGCCTCACATATAGAGGTGTAAGAATGTCACCGCAGGTCACCACAGAGGCCCTGTCCCAATTACACACGAAATTGAAGAGCAGGGAGCCTTTGAGATTCCCTTCAAATGGGAGCTGCACCTTGTTCTGTTGAAGAATGCAGCCACGTAGCTGGAAAAACTCCCTCTGAGTTTTGCCTTGAGTTAGTTCAGTAATTGTACTCACTGGAGCTCACCTCCCAAAGGCATAAGCATTCTCTGATGGAAACCGCTGGGCTCCTTGGAGAGTTCTTAGAACATTTCAGAATTTTCTACTAAGTTTGTGTTGTACAGTCTTGGCCCATTTTAGAAAATACTACAGTGTATTTTTGCCTCTAAATATATTTGATTTTCATTATATTTTCTCTGCCTAGATCCTGCAACTAGGTGACAATTTACCTCAGCAAGAGTCCTCTATTTCCTTTTATGCATTACTTCTTTGGAAAGAGGTAAAATCACTTTTCTGACAAAGTAATCTTTAAAATTTATCTAAACTGCATTCACTGATGCAACCAGGTTATTCTCACCTCTAAAAATCTTCCCAAATTTTGCTCTTAGTGTTACATTATTTGTCTCCTTAATAACCCTCATCTAGGTTGCATGGCTTGTATTATCTGCATTATCTCCTGATGATCTGTTGCTCTTTCAAGAGATGAATCTCTGATTTTTGTTCCCTTTGCCTGATTCTTTAAACTTGCACTCAATGTCCTTTTTGCTCTTCAAATATCTAAAATGAGTGATTTCTCACTCTTTACAGGTACAAACTGTCATATAAGAAATCTAGGTTCCTTACTTAGCTAAAGCAAATAAAGAGCCCTCATTCAATCAATTATGGCTCAGCACGCTGATCAATTTCTCAGTATGACCCTACTTAGCTCCAAGAAACATTTTCACTCTGGTTTCTTAGATTTTTTTTTTTTTTAATCTAAGAAGGAAAAAAAGTTCTGTTTTGAGTACAAAACTGTATCTGTAATGGTGGAAGGGAGGGGGGAAAATGGAACATAAGTACACATCTTATGCTGACTGATCAAGCACACACAGGGAATCAGACAAATGATCCTTTAAGCTGTTGTTAACTGGGGTGGGCAAAGCATAGTCTAGGTGGGATTTCCAGAATGACCCCTCCATTCTCTAGAATGGAACCCCTCTGGTTCCTTAGAGCAGTGGTCCCTAACCTTTTTGACACCGTGGACCAGTTTTATGGAAGACAATTTTTCCATGAACTGTGGTTGGGGGAGACGCTTTCAGGATGATTCAAACACATTACATTTATTGTGAATTTTATTTCTATTATTATTACATCAGCTCCACCTCAGATCATCAAGCATTGGGTCCAAGAGGTTGGGGACCCTTACATAAGCGTGTGAGTCCTTCAGTCTCAGAGTTGAAGGCTTTTCAGGGTGGGTTGGTAACCCTTTTAGTTCCTGTAACTACTATTCTCTCTTCTTCCAGTCCTTTGTGATACTGAGTCTATGATTCAATTTACCTGATTCCTCTATGAATGAGCTTAGGGGCAAGGAGAATTAGCTTAGATCACAATGTCTACAAGACAATAAGAAAACTCACACTGCAACATTGCCTTCTTCCCAACAGATCCCCAGGTATGAATGAAGCAGTGGCTCTGTCTCTTTCTTTGTCATCATGAATTGACTGGTTCAGACACCTTAACTTTGATTTTGATATGTACCCAGCTTCAAAAAGGGAGAAGGGAAGAAAAAAAAGAAATCCTATATATAACACTTTTCTCCTGTAGAGATGCCTTTTGAGCTCTTAGAAGTGGGACTGACCATTTTCATGTTAATGGGTACAAAAGTCGGCTGACTGGGTTATCACGGATAGATTTAAGTATATATCACTTCCCTGCTCAAAACCCTCTGATGGCTTCCTGAAATCCAGTGAAATCCAGTCTTCACCACACTCTACATGATCAGACACAGTCATACCTCTGACTTCTTCTCCAGTCTTATTTCTTACCACACTTGAACATTCTTCTAGGGCTCTATTAGCCTGATTGCTGTTCCTTAAATTCACCAGATATGATCCTGTCTCAGAGTCTCTGTGCTTACAGTTCCCTCTGCTTGACATACTTTTCTTCCAAATATTTACCTCTTATCTCTTGTCAATTGTCACCTCCTAAGAGAGGCTTTCCTGATCACCTTATTTAAAATAGCTTGCTCTCACACTGCTTTTATTTGCTCCTTGTCCTTATTATTCATTAACTGAGGTGGTATTACATAAACCTTCGGTGCAGGGACTTTATTCTATTCACACTGCCAAGTTCCCCAATCCTACAGCAATGCCTGGATTGTAAAAGTCAGTCAATGAGTATTAACTAATTTTGGTTTTATTAATGGGTCTCTGTATTAGCTACTAGGCTTCCCTGGTGGCCCATCTGTAAAGAATCTGCCTGCCAATGCAGGAAATGTGGGTCCTGAAGGAGAAAATGGCAACCCACTCCAGTATTCTTGCTTGAAGAACCCCATGTTTGAGGAGCCTGGAGGGCTACAGTCCATGGGGTGGCAAAAGAGTCGGACATGGCTTAAGGACTGAACAACAATTATTAGCTACTACCGTGTCTCATAAATGGGCTATGGTTTTAGTTCATACTGTCTCAGAAATGCCACCCCTTGGTTTTGAGAGTGATGATGGAATGATGACTTGGATACCCATGGAGGATATAAAGAGTAGATTTCACTGTCACATGGTTCTTATAATCCAAAATGATAGAGAATATCAAGACAAAATATGACATGTGAGCTTAATTCATTCAAGAAAACCCATCAAGAAGACACAACTTCAGTCAATTATTGCCCGTGATACACTGTAATACATTTGCATTGATATATTATCTTCACCAACAAAGTCATCTGAAACATGAGTGGCATACCTTGGTGACAGATTTCTTTACTTCCTCCAATAATAAGTAACTTCTAGAATGAGTGATTTTCCTTCTTAGAATGATGTTATAAGGAGAAAACAATTGGTTTCTGTTTTGAGGCTCTTTGCCGTCATCCATTCTGACCAACAGACAGGTTTAAGAGTCAGTTGCTATGGAAGGTTTTCCAATTATTTTATTGAGGATTAAAAACTTTAAGATGACTACTTATCAGACTCAAATGGATCTACAACCAGCAAAACTTAGTAACATTCATTTAAAAATCAGCAAACAATGCTGTAATAACAAATAAGCTTGCAAAACTGGCACATGAGTTTCCCAGTCTGTGCATACAATGGCTTCCCTTTCTTCATGTTTATATGTAAGGTCTAGATGCCAATTAACATCTAGACCTTGGGGTAAGGGAAGAAGAAGGCAGACAGGGATGGCTGCTATCAACACAACATTCTCAGACAGAAAAAAAGGTTCTCACATCCAGCTGAAGTCCTAGGAATTGCAGACTGCAAATTACTTTGTCAAGACTGACTTCCTCTTCACGTATTTCCTCTGCCTTATTATGTTTACAGAGTCTGTGTCTTTTCTTTGGCTTGAGTTGCAGGACCACATGGTCTTTCTGGCATCATAAGCATGCTCATAAAATGGTGGCAGGTAGAAAAGGACAAGTTATCCTGCACCACACCACATCCCATAGATTTAAACACATCCCAATTTCTTTGGGGATTCTGATACAAAATTGATTTACTTAAATACATGCTGCAACTGATTTGAAAAGAAATATTGTAACCCATATCCCTTTCCATTGTAAGAAATCTCTTTTTTGACCATGAACTTCATCTCAATAGCAATGTTAAACTGTCATGTGTAGATTTCAATTAGATCCCAATTTTGACTAATGAGTACGGCTTTTTACATATTTGAGTAAAAAGAAACAAAACTCTTTATTTCTGTGAATTACAATCTGCAGTGCCTCCCAGCAGGTCCAACATTGTTTTGGTCTTTTTCCTTCAGTTGCGACTGTAGTTCATATTTTAAGGTTAGAACATAAAGCCTGCAATCAGCTCATTAGTGAATTTGGTCATTATGTTCAAATTATACATCAGTTTTACCTGAATTACTTGAAGCTAAGTAACAAAAAATCCTGCCTCAATATCTACTGCCTTAAAGGTTATTGAATTCAATCGTATTGAGATAATAGTTTTAAATTAACATTTATATTGAACTTTACAGCTATGCAGTTCTTAAATTACTGAAACTGCTTACTCAAATCGTAGAAATGGCATCCCAACTAGATCTTCTTGCTTCCATTCTTTTTCTTCTCCCTCTCATTCATTAGCTTGTCACCAAAATTGTTTCTCTAAATCACAGTTGGCCTATGCGTCTTCTTGCTTGGAAGGTAGCTTCCAAATTACAGACTTAAGTTCAAATTCCTTTGCTTAGTGTTCAAGGCTATTTGTAATTGCAAATCAACCTACTGTTTTAATCTCCTCTCCTGCATGCACTCACACAGCTTCTCCCACATCCTCTGACCTTCAGCAACAATCCATACATTTCTAGTCATGTGCCTGGGTTGGAAAGATCCCATGGAGAAGGAAATCACAACCCACTCCAGGATTCTTGCCTGGAGAATCCCATGGACAGAAGAACCTGATGGGCTACAGTCTATCGGGTCGCAATGAGTCAGACATGACTTAGCAACTGAACAATAACAACACACACTTACATGTCTCTAAAATTGTGTTCACGCTTTTTTGCTCTGACTGAAGTCTGAGCTTCCTCCCCTTCTTCATTGGCTACACTGAACTCAACCGATATGCTACCTGCTTTATGCTGCCTACTCTAACCTTCTACTCCTTTCCTTACCTCAGAAAGAAGTTATGATTGTCTTCTCCAAGTTTCTGCTTAAAAAGAGAGGTTCACTAAAAAGTAATAATAAAATAAATTTCTTCCCCCTGTACCAATGAAGCAATTGGACCTATAATATTTCAAAGTGTTGTGTTTATTTTAAACTGAAAAGCCTTCATCAAAGGCTTATGTGTGAAACCTGTGCTCTGTTATTCATGTTGACAGAACAGATCCCATAATTGTTCATGTCGACTGGGCTATCTTCCCTGTGACTCACATAAACAGCAGTGCCTACCCTTCAGTAAAGAGGTCATTCACAGAGAGTATTCAGAAGCATTGCTGGGCCAGGTCTGGTTGCCCTGATTTCCTTGGAACTTAGCTGTAGCCCTGAGATCTCATAGACCCATCCTCACTGCCCTTGTAGAGCAAATTAAGTGTGATTAAGCGATGAGAGGGCATCTCTCATGACTCAGGGAGGAAGCATCAAGATGTAGTGGGATGGTTTTAGAGGGTCAGGGAAAACTTCCAGAGGGAGGGAGACTGAAGCAGGAGTCAGTTTTGTAGTTAGTAAAAAAGTCAGATAACAGGAAAGAGTGCCTCTCAGTGAGATAAAGGAGACCTGGGGGTAAAAGACAGCACAGAGTCATAACTAATTCAGTCCAGCTGGAGCATGAGTGTGTGGTACATGTGTGTGACGGTGGCCTCTCCTGAAGAGAGAACACAAGAACAGGAGCCCAAATGTTCTAAGGAAGTTCAGTTCAATAGTCAAATAATTTAAACACTGTTTTATCCAGTAGTCATGTACAGATGTGAAAGTTGGACCATAAAGAAGGCTGAGTACCAAAGAACTGATGCTTTCAACTGTGGTGTTGGAGAATACTCTTGAGAGTCCCTTGGACAGAAAGGAGATCAAACCAGTCAATCATAAAGGAAATCAACCCTGAATATTCATTGGAAGGACTGATGCTGAAGCTGAAGCTCCAATGATTTGGCCACCTGATGCCAAGAGCCAACTCATTGGAAAAGACCTTGATGGGAAAGATTGAGGGCAGGAGGAGAAGGGGGAGACAGAAGATGAGATGGTTGGTTGGCATCATCTACTCAATGGACATGAATCTGAGCAAACTCTGGGACATAGTGAAGGACAGGGAAGCCTGGTGTGCTGCAGTCCATGGGGTCTCAAAGAGTCAGACATGACTGAGTAACTAAACAACAAAGGCTACCACACAAATGTAAAACATTCATAAAAAACATTTTAAAAAGTCTGAAATATGTTGAAAATGTCTCTGGAATGATTAGTTCATACTCCTGGCTCAAGTGATTTCTTTCCTTTTTTTAGTTGGAGTATACTTGCTTTACAAAAAGTCATACTAAGTTCACAAACACCCAAAAACTCACCACCTGATGTGGCCCTGCCCATCAGAGGGACATAATCTAGCTCCACCCACCAGAACTAAAGGTAGGTTTTAAACATTAATGCAATCCTTACCTTGTTATTTTTAGAGCTCTGTTAAACAAACCAGTGCCTACTGTGTACAAGGCACGGTGTTGTTTCATGAAGAACAATAAGAATTTTTTGATTTAGTGTAAGAGAGATAAAACCACCATATAAATAATTATCATATAAGGTAGAAAGTGATAAGTGCCATATGAGAGATAAAAATAAAATGCTAAGGGAGTTCAGAGAAAAGAGAATTCACACATTTATGTGTGACTGACCTATTTTTACTAACACTATGATAATCTTAGCTATGTGGCTCATCTCAACCTTCTGTAGGGGACAGTCTTTATAAAGACATCCTATTTATAATACAGACTTCGTCCAACCACCGAGTGCCTGCAGGCTGACAGTGTAATGGCATCAAAACTGGAGAGTTTCAGTGGGTTTAAGCTCTAGATCAGTGAAGGTATCAGAAATGGAGGCTTAACATTAATTCAGCTTGGGGGCTGTAATTGTTAGGTGTGAGCCAGTGTGCAGTTTTAATCACTGGCAATGGGCAAAGGGAAATATTGAGAAAATCAGAAAGTATAATTAATGTATTCATGGTTATCTTTTTTTTTCTGGATACAGTTGCTAATGCTCTACCCATGGAGGAAGCAAGTTTAAAGTGTGAAGAGACGTCTTTCCCTTCATTTTAAGAGACCTTCTGTCCACCCTCTCTTTGCAGACACCACCAAAATAGAGCTACTGTATACCATCATAAGCCCTGGGTGTGTAGCTCATGGTGGTCAGCCTATGCTTTCCCAGACATGTGAAGACTCAGCTCCATTAGTTGCTGAGCTCAGATTTACCAGGTCTGCTAAATGGATGTCCCAATGCACCAGCTGAAGAGATCAGAATAAGTTTTTCTGCTCTGAGTCCAGCTTTTGGCTCACTGAACTGTGATCATTTCTTTTAAATCCTGCTGAAGTTACCTGGCTTTTAAACTAAATTTCAAAAAGAAAAAAATAAACTAAATTTCATATCTTTCCATCTTTAAGCAGATCATGCTATCTTATCAGCAGAAATAATAATTACTTTCCACCCCCTGGAAATAATAGTGATCAGAGCCAATGTCTTGTACTTAAATCTGAGCTCTCATCAAACATTTCTAAAAGGCAAACATAGCAAATGCAACACACTGGAAAAACTCCAGATTTAGAGTTGGAATCCCCATTCAGTTGCTTAGTAATTGTGTTACTAGGGTAGATCAGTGAATTTCTTTGAGTCTTTGTTTAATCATCTGCAAAATGGATTGTTCTAGGATTAAGTATGAAATATAAATATAAGGCTTACAATGCTTCATAAGGTAGAGTATTATTTATTGAAGATCAACAGCTCTTTGGTTATTGAGAAATGCTTTTGGTTTCCCCTCAAATTGTATATACTGGGGCATTTAGTATAGCCATTCAATCTATACATCAAAGTAAAGACTTCATTCTTCCAGACATGCAGTTGGAGACATGTCTATAGAGGGGAGAGGAGTGCGATATTATCCACCTTTTCAAGGCTATAGGCTTGCAAGCTCATTAAAGAAGTGGTCATCTTGTTAAATTCAGTCAGCTGAAAATGAACCTTCTATTCCTTTTCTAAATGGTACGTTATTCCATCAAACTCATTTTCATACATTTCACGTAGAATATGAACATTTAAGTGAAAGAACAGTTCAGAAAATAGAGACAAGGACAGGGTAGTAATTACAACCCAACTTCCCTTGTGCTGACAGCAGCCAACTCATTTATTAAGTCAATGTAGTCAAGTAACACAGCAACATCACACTTGATTGAAATCTTGGCCAAGTCTGACAGATGTTCTCTACTCACTGTCAATCTCAAGTATGTTTTAATGAGTTTCAAGTGGCTGGAGCTCCCCTCTGCAGATGCCACTGTCGTAGGGATTGTGAACAAATTCTTCAGGGCAGTGGGTTTTGTATTTAATAAGTGGTGCATGGTAGGTAAGGGGTAGAAATCATTGCCGGAAATGCAGTCGCGACTCGAAACAGCCGCTCTGAGTCTGCAGTTGACAAGCCTCCTTCAAATCAGTTAAAACTCAGAGTAGTGCCCCAAAGCTAGTCTGTGTGTATAACATCTCTGTTCTAAAATGTTGATAAGAGTGTTTCAAAACCTCAATCTCTTTCGAGATTTAAGAAGCTTCTTGCTTTAGGAGACTCACTAAAGCCATAGAAACATTAAAACAAATTGCTTTGGTATTTTTACCATTGTTCCTCAATGGAATTGCAATGTCGAAAGGTTGAGAGAAAAAAGCTTACAAAATAATTCCTATTTACTTCTATGTATTTCTAGTGGGTTCAGTATAAGGGGTTTAGATGCTTTAAAAAAATAGTTTTCAGAGAAATACTTTGATATTTATGCTGTTTTATAGGTCTGCTCGTTTCACTTTAAAAATTATTACCCATGTAGGGGAAAGCCATGGGGATAATATGTTCTTTGTTCAATCTCTGTCTCAAACAAATGGTTTATATATTTTGTATACTATCCCATAAAAATGAATATTGCTTAGCTGCTGTGTTGTATTAGATTTTTCCACACCAGGATAAATCCACTTCCTATTACTAGTCTCTATTTCCAGTTTAAATGTAATAGTTCATTTCTTTTTTCCCCCCTTATTCTTCTTTATACATCAGATATAAACCTTTTAATGATTTAAAGTATCTTTACACAATGTTCTGAATTGAACAACAATTCCGAAGAAATTACTTTGGTCTTATGATGCAGCAGTTTTTAAGAGCAAAGAAACTTTTGAGAAAGGTGCAAACCTCCCTGTAAGTCAGAAGAGATGTGTTGAAGTCCTAATTTAATTTATCCAATACATTGTCTAAAGAAAATAAAACACAAATATTAAAGGATTGCTTTATCAAATTTTTGCTATTTACAACTTTTCATGCTTGATTTAAAACCCAAAGCCTGTCAGAAAGCCAGATGGCAAGTAAGGACGTCTCTGATACATTAATATTTGTAAGCTACGGCAAGGTAGAAAAGGATTTCCTTGTTTCTGAGGAGGTACAGGGTGTCATAGAACACCATTGTCCTGAATGTCTTCTGGAGAATGATGATAAAGTTTCTGTGAAAAGATTATTTCTTAAAAAGAAAAAATCTGTATTATTATGTTAGGTTTCTGTAGCTCCATCTTTACAAGTTTCCAGAGCCTGACTGCTACATAGAGCAATTAGTTTGTGCCAGAGAGCAAATGAGTATTGAGAGAAATCTCTGGGTTGAAATGCAGTGTGTGATAAACAGCAGAATCTGAAAGTGCTGGTTGTTAGTTAGAAATCAGTCCTGGGGTGGCCCCAGGGCTTATGGGTAGCAGCTTTAGATTATCCATTCTCATCTTTCTTTGGGCAGCCTTGCCCTTCTCTTAGGCATGGTATGTCCTCTGGGGAGCTGTTAATGGCACTGCCAAAAGTATATGACTTTTAAATGGAACGCCAACTGAGAAAAACATTCATTGTGGCTTGGAAAGGCAATCAATAAGGTGGATATGGAGGCTTTGAGTAGATCTTTCTTCTCTCTCAAAGAGAAGGGCAGTAAGGGGTGAGGTTACTCATTGTAGGCTGATTACTGAGTGCAAAGGTGGTGGGTTTATTGAAGGTGTGTAAGTAGACCACAGAATCCATTAATTTAGGAGAGCATATTTGTATTTGCTCATTTGAATGTAAAGTTAAAGGGTGGCTTAGATCAACTGCGATATATAAAGTTATTGTTTACCAAAGCAGCCATCCAGTATCCTTGGCATTCTTTTAAATTGTGGGCAGGATGCATGGGCTGAAAATTTCAACCTCTGAAAAAGTGCAGCTTTGAAGCTGTAAAAAGTCACTAACTGCCTTAGCTGATTACATAGCAGGGCCTTTAGACCGCCAATCTCTTGGCAGGCATCCCTGCCTCACGTTTTCCTATTTATTTTTGCTGAAACTCTACCATGGATATTAAGCTAAAAGAAAAAAAAAAATGCAAGCATTTGTTTAAGAAAAATCTGGAAACTCTCTAATACGCTATGTGAACCGAGAAACACTGGTGTGGTGGTTCATTGTGAGCCACCAACTGTTACCACTTCAGCCTGAGAGCACTTTGTATTCTTCTTCTTTAAGGTAGTAATTGGTAAGTACATTTTATGCTTGTAATCAATAGCTTTTATATTCAACGTACTATTTCTAAACAAAAAAGAAATACGTTAATATAAAAGCCATTGATCACAGGGAGCAAATGTCTTTTCCACATGCCACCCACCTGACTGAATAATACCAAAATTCTATATCGCTACCAACATGACAAATGCTACTATCATTAATTGGTTCTTCAATCTTTGTGGACCAGGAAAGAAGTCTCATTCCCAAATTTCCTGTGAAATTTACCAACACTTTGAGTCAGGACCCGACAAGGGTCCTCCTGCCAGGCATTAAGCCAACAGAAAGAGACTGAGTTCAGTTCCCACTGCAGGAAAGCTTCATTCTTTGATCAAAGAATGGAGTGATCTGAGCCCAGGTTCTAGAGCAAGGACTTTCAGTGAACAGTTGTGGGTGGGGCTGCCTGATGGCAATCTCTTGATAGACGCTGGGGCAGAGTTCTCACCTTTAGGCACAGCTGTGCTTCTCTCCACCCTTATGGCAGAAAGCCAAGAAGAACTAAACAGCCTCTTGATGAATGTGAAAGAGGAGAGTGAAAAAGTTGGCTTAAAGTTCAACATCCAGAAAACGAAGATCATGGCATCTGGCCCCATCACTTCATGGCAAATAGATGGGGAAACAGCGACCGACTTTATTTTTGGGGGGCTCCAAAATCACTGCAGATGGTGACTGCAGCCATGAAATTAAAAGACGCTTACTCCTTGGAAGAAAAGTTATGACCAACCTAGACAGGATGTTAAAAAGCAGAGATATTACTTTGCCAACGAAGGTCAGTCTAGTTAAGGCTATGGTTTTTCCAGTAGTCATGTATAGATGTGAGAGCTGGACTATAAAAAAAGCTGAGCCAAAGAATTGATGCTTTTGAACTTTTGTATTGGAGAAGACTTTTGAGAGTCCCTTGGATTGCAAGGAGATCCAACCAGTCCAGCCTAAAGGAGATCAATCCTGAATGTTCATTGGAAGGACTGATGGTGAAGCTGAAACTCCAATCCTTTGGCCACCTGATGTGAAGAACTGACTCATTTGAAAAGACCCTGATGCTGGGAAAGATTGAGGGCAGGAGGAGAAGGGGATGACAAGGGATGAGATGGTTGGATGGCATCACCGACTCAATGGACATGAGTTTGAGTAGGCTCCAGGAGTTGGTGATGGACAGGGAGGCCTGGCATGCTGCAGTCCATGGGGTCGCAAAGAGTCGGACACGACTGAGTGACTGAACTGAACTGATCTGAACTGCGCTTCTCTCACTCCAGATCTCGCTCCAAGTCTCATGAGGCAGGCTCAGTGTCTCTGCATATGGCCTTCAGCCATCTTGAATGGCTGTTTCCTGGGCAGTGCTCTACATACTATTCCTGAGATGCAGGGTCCGTGCAGCCATTTCTCACTAGGAATTACGGCTTCAAGGACTGGGGACAAGGCCTCTGCAAGTGGCTCACTATGGGCAAGAGAAACTAGATGAAGCACAAAGAAAAAGAAAACAAAAAAAAGGTGAGCATTTATTTCATTACTCGCATTCCATTTTTATTCCCTAGGAATTGTTAATCAAGTTTGCTGGTGTCAAAACCATGACTCATGTAGAAAAATAGTGTCGTGCATGTGATATAAACCAGAAAATATGATTTGAGGTGTTTTTCTTTTTCCTAGAAGGAGTGATGAGTTTTCACATATGTGTGTATTGTTTGTATTGCTTGTGTATATGTACATATATGTGAGTGTGCGTGTATATATGGGATCTCATGGAACCACACTTCCCTGGTCTTCTCCATGACTCACATGGATATATATATATATATATATATATATATTTTTTTTTTTTTTTTTTG
>NW_011495026.1:2644772-2671616 GCF_000754665.1 Bison bison bison | reverse complement strand
ATCTCTGAGTCCTAACCACTAGACTACCAGAGTATTCCCTAGTGACATGACTTGAATTACTTGTTACATCTATATCTGTACACCATCCTATGCTGTCCCCCCCCCACACACATATATATATATATGGATGATATATACATGACATTTACAAACATACACATATATTTATACTGACTTATACCCCTTTATCTGGCTTCCCAGGTGGCGCTAGTGGTAAAGAACGCACCTGCCAACACAGGAGACATAAGAGGTGTATATTTGAGTTCTGGGTCAGGAAGATCCCTTGGAGGTCATGGCAACCCACTCCAGTATTCTTGCCTGGAGAACCAGCATGGACAGAGGAGCCTGGTGGGCCACAGTCCATGGGGTTGCAAAGAGTTGGACATGACTGAAACTATTTAGCATGCACATGCACGCAAAGCCCTTTATCACCTTGTCTTTCACACAACTGAGGAAAAAGATTTCCAAAGTATCTGATTCTTTCCAGCAGTAGGGCCCCTGAGTTGAGTCGAAGTTTTTCCTCTGTAGAAGCAAGGTCTGTCATGTTACAGAATCTATTGTTTAGTTTCGTGTCACTGGCCAGTGTGTAAAGTGGGGGCATCCTGCTGAGTAGGAAAATGATATGCAGCCTACCTTTAGCTTGCTGAACTCAAAGATTCATCCACTGGAGGAAAGAACACCCCCCCCTTTTTTTTAAACTTTTGAGAACGGACTTCCTGGTGGCCCAGTGGTTAAGACTCTGCACTCTTAATGCAGGGGGTCCGGTTTCAATCCCTGGTCAGGGAACGAGATCGCACATGCAACAACTAAGACCTCTCTCAGCCTAAAGAAAAACACCAATATAGTATACTAACGCATATATATGGAATTTAGAAAGACGGTAACAATAACCCTGTATACGAGACAGCAAAAGAGACACTGATGTATAGAACAGTCTTTTGGACTCTGTGGGAGAGGGAGAGGGTGGGATGATTTGGGAGAATGGCATTGAAATACGTATAATATATATGGAATGAGTCGCCAGTCCAGGTTCGATGCACGATACTGGATGCTTGGGGCTGGTGCACTGGGACGACCCAGAGGGATGGTATGGGGAGGGAGGAGGGAGGAGGGTTCAGAATGGGGAACACATGTATACCTGTGGCGGATTCATTTCGATATTTGGCAAAACCAATACAATAGTGTAAAGTTTAAAAATAAAATAAAATTATATTAAAAAAATAAAAATAAAAAAAATGAGAAGATGCCATGGAAGACACACATTTTTATAAAAAGGGAAATCTTTTTTTCTGAACAGTATCATTTTATGATCTAGCAGTGACCTTGCTTGTATCAAGACCTATGACTTTATCTGATGTATTAGGCATTTGTATTTTTCATATAAATTCACAAAACATAATTTGTGGGTGAAAAAAATCAGACACATTGGATTATTTTCAAACAGAAAATAATGAAAAGATGTGAAACTGTAAAATGTAGCTAAGTCACTAAGATGAGATGGAATTCAGAGATCAGCAAGGAGAAATGGAGTAACCAATAATCTCTGAATTAGAAATTTAACAATAATGCAGTCAACCTTACATCATAGATTAAATCATGATATTGGCCATTATATACACAATGGTATCATGATAGAAACTTATTTCTCCAGGTTTGATACTTTGGAAATATATTCTGAAATGCAAGTATGAAGGAGCCTGGTAGATTAGAATGGGGATTTTTTTCCCTTATACAAATAGATAAAAATTAGGTTAACAGTGAAAGTGAAAATGTTAGTTGCTCGGTCCTGTCCGACTCTTTGCAACCCTATGGACTGTAGCCCACAAGGCTTCTCTGTTCATGGAATTCTCCAGTCAAGAATACTGGAGTGGGTTGTAATTTCCTTCTTCAGGGAATCTTCCCAACCAGGGATCAAACCTGGGTCTCTTGCTTTACAGGCAGATTCTTTAACATTTGAGCTACCAAGGGTTAACAGTACATTCTTTTAAATGACTCTACACCAGCAATATTTAATTTCTGGTCTTTAGTCTTAAGATGCAAAATACTGTGGAAAACTTAAATGGCATCAATTTTGTACTTTGCTTTAAATATGGAGTCCCTGAACTAAATGAAGTTCCTTATAAACAGCTAATAGCTTATACGTGAAAAACCAACCATCTTGAATTTTTTCTCATGAACAGGATTTTTATTTCTGGGTCCACAGTCTCAAAGGAAGTTTCAGTGGAGTTGCTAGGGACCAAACAAGAAGAGACATCAAATAACCTCTCACCATGAAAGCAAGTTCCTCTAGAAGTGGATACAGGGGAGAGAAGACAGCTCTCTGATTTTACTTGATACATGAATAGAAGAATTCAGGTTCCAGAAGAGACCACCTGCTACCCTTTATAGGTGCTAAGAAATGCCAGAATTAAAAGTACAAGAAATATGATGCTCTAAATAGAGAAGGGAAAAGACTGGTAATGAACTTTCAGATTTTAGACAAGTAGACTGCACTGGTTGCTATTAAAATACACATCTACCGGCAGAGAAACATTTTGCTCAGATTATACTGGGTGCCATAGTGCCTTAGGATAATGCTTCTAACTTACAACGAGGCATTGTTAAAAACATTCCTTTTTTTCCACATATGTCTATGGGTCTGGAAACATGTAATGCTTTTTTCGTGTGTGTGTGTGTGTGTGTGTGTGTGTGTGTGTGTGTGTGTTGGGGGAAAATTCATTTGTTTCATAATGTTTCATTCCCAAGGGGGAGACAAATAAGAGTTGTTTGCTGTATGAAAAGAATACTTTATATCGCACTAAATCTAGGAGTTTATTATTTTGGGGACAGACTCACATTTCAGGGCAGGATCAGTATGTACCTTAGTGTATTCTGTTCTTTTCCTGCCTGGCAGAAACATTCTGTAGAGACCTCCAAAGAGCAATTCCCTCAAGTCACAGTACCAGAAAGTATCTTATTCTCAGCAGAGAGGCATTATTTCCAAAACAGGCTCTGAGCTATAAGATTCAACTGTAAATCTTAATTCTCCTAGTGCTCAGGAACTAAGAGAGTTGATGTTGAATAGAAACACTAGTAGAAAGTTATACATTAAATTTTTTAATCAGCTATACTTGAAAATTGTTATTTTTTGCATAATTTAGCACACATCTAAACCATACATTCCCCTATTCCAACATAATAATCCTAAACAATTATTGAGCCAGCAGAATAAAAATAATATCAATAAGCAAATTAATGAACTGGTTGAATTCAGGACAATTTGTAATTCCTTGTTCAGAGGTAATCTGGTGTGGATGTATCAGTCACCGCAAACTTTGTAACCACCATCCTTGCCACAAATATATCAATGTACACATACTGTCTTTTACATTTTTGGAATTTTCTGGTCTTGTACTTCTTAATCTAATCCAAAAACATTGTAATTGATTAGAAGATGCAAAAATACAGCTTTTGCAAGCACTTTAGGAACTTAATTTAATTCACATGGCCAGTGTTAGGTAAAAGTAGAACCGGATGCTTTAAAAACAAATAGCACCTTCCGTTAAATATAAATTAAAAGGGTAAATATATTCCTGCTAATACTTGAAAGCTTTCTTAGTTGCAGTATCCTATTTGTAATAACTTGGATTATCACACCTGAGGATGAAATATACTTAATATATTAGGTGTGCCCAGATGAAGGCTCTACTTTTTCTTTTCTGTTCTGTAGAACATGGAGTTCTAATTCATCAGGCCTCATTCTATGGACTGACTCCTAGTGTTTCTCGAACTGTGACTATTGTCTAAAGCTAGGGACCTGCCTCACATCTGAATATATGTAGTCCACTTACATATACTGATGTTAGAAATGAGAATTAATGGTTTTTATAACCACAGTTGAGACAAATGGAGACAACATACCACCTAAAATGCTGAAAACTCTAGTTTAATATGTGAAAATGAAGCATCCAAAGAAAGATTTGTTTTAATATGTTCTAAGCTTCACACTGCAGCCTTTTATAAAAAACGTGAGATGACAGACAGCAGATGGATTTATTTTTTTACTTAGCTACAAAACTACAAATCAGTTTCATATAAACAGATCACTTAGCCAAAGAGAGCTTGACAGTAATTCTCTGCTGCTGCTGCTGCTAAGTCGTTTCAGTCGTGTCCGACTCTGTGCAACCCCACAGACGGCACCCCACCAGGCTCCCTCGCCCCTGGGATTCTCCAGGCAAGAACACTGGAGTGGGTTCCCATTTCCTTCTCCAGTGCATGAAAGTGAAAAGTGAAAGTGAAGTCGCTCAGTCGTGTCCGACTCTTAGCAACCCCGTGGACTGCAGCCTACCAGGCTCCTCCGTCCATAGGATTTTCCAGGCAAGAGTACTGGAGTAGGGTGCCATTGCCTTCTCTGAGTAATTCTCTAAGATTCATCAAATCAAGGAAAGTGATTATATCTGATGACACGAAATATTGTAAAAGTAGAATATACCACATGGTTTCAATATATTAGTCTAGATAATTCATTAAGTACAACCTTTTTTAATGAAAATGCTTTTCATGTACCATTTACTGTTTAGAATGATACATAATTCTAAGCCCTTTTCAGAATAAATTGAAGGCATTAGGATAATCTGAAACTACTAAAATAGTTTTTAAGTTGCAAACTATATTAAATGTTTTTATATTTTTAGGAACATTAGAAGTCAGTGTGAGGTTTTTTTTTTTTTTTGACTAATAAAATTTTATTTTTCAAAATGTACAGTTGGTGGGACCTGTTCATGCATTTTCACCAGCAGCTGGGGCATCTCCACCCTTGGTGTTTCTGGTGTAAATCACTTGAGCTCTGTGCTTTGAAACCAGTTTAATAAGTCCTTTACTAAGGAGTTCCTGAAGGGCTGCCCTGGCCTGGGAACCATGAATCTTCAGTCTCTCAGAGACGACAGCTGGAGTTATAAGCTTGTAGTTGGGAACTTCTTCACAGAGTTTGTCATATGTTGCTTTGTCAAACAAGACTAGGTTATTGAGCTTGTCCCAGAATTTACATTGGGCCAATTGTTTTTGGCCATGCCCCCAGATGGGTTCACTGGATCTTTGTCTTTCTTGGCCAACTTTCTGGCATCTTTCTTCTTGTCATCCTTGGGCGACATAGGGAAGCTGTGAGAGCAGCTGTCACCACTGCAGCCTCGCTAAGATGTCAGACCAGTGTAAGGTTTTAAAAATATTTTTATCTTATGTATTAGACTAACACTTGTACGTTGAAACAGCATACAGAATTTAGGTAATTAAATTTCTTTTAAGGGAAGATACAAGACGTGTTGTGCATAAAACACTTAATCAGTTGTAGTTTAAAGCGTTGCTTTTTTTTTTTCCTTTTCATTTCTCTGTAATATTTGGAGGCAGACCCAAAACAACTCCAGAACAGTGATGAAGAGAGATTCTGTACATTATAGCAAGGCTCTCAGGCTGCACTTAATTCTGCTATAATGACATCTGGCCAACATTCTAAGATGAAATTTTCAATAAATGCTGGCTACTAACACGATTCATTATGGTTTCTCCTGATAAAGGATGTGGGCAAAAATTGCTTTGGCTCTAAAAAAGCTTTCACTTCATTATGAGACTGGATCAATCACCATCAGTAGAAGATGCTCATTGGGCTACTTCTTTTGCAGCTGTTATGCACTTTGTTATCAGGGCCCATTGAAGGCACTAAGAAATTGTTTCTATTAGGCAGGCATTATTGCTAGACTCTTCTAAACTAAATTTGCTTTTAAGTGTATTTCTTTAGTAAAGAGATGGAACAATCAATCTGAACTGAGACCAATGTGAGATCACCTGCTTATCCATATAAAAGCAATGCCATTTAGATGACATTTTATTTGTGTTTCTGCACAAAAATAAATGAAAATATATTTTCCCACTGAACTGAGAAAGGGAAGTCATGTTACTCAATGATCACTACGTATTTGAGACAGAGAAGCTGAATATCATGTCCAGTACCTCTCTCCTTCCTGTTTTAACTTCTCTCCTCATAAGGAAAATTTAAATGTTGCTATAGATGGAGGTTGTAGTTAAACTAGAGCTTGAAACCATGTCCACCTGTCTCATCATTTCACATCTTTCTGTTGATTTTGTATATGCATTTTTGGATCATATAAGAAAAGAATTAGGAAAAACTTGAAATAAGGTTTTTCAGACATTGAAATGGGTTTAAATAGTCACCTCTGATATACAAGCATTATTTGCATTTCATACTCATGGTAAACACAATATATTGTAGCAGATTCCCTTGGACATGCTATATTTAAATTTTTACTGCTTTCCTCTCCTCTGAGTACTCCAGGAAAATAAAATGCAGAATATTATATTACCCAGAATGACAATTAATCTCACCAGTCAGATTCCCTTTATTATAAAAGAAAAATTCAAAAGGTCACCTATCATTTCATAGGTAGTTTATTCTGAGTGTACCTAAAGAAAAGCATATAAATTAGAATATGTGAGCATGTTCAAGGGTTCTTACATGCTAAAGAAATGTGAATTATTGTAAAGGAGAAAGATATTTGAGAACAAGCATGCTATAGTGATTCAGAGTGACAACTAAAAATTTCCAAAATAGAACTTCTGAACCACCTCCAAATATCCAGCATGGGATTTTGTTTTGCCACATCTTTACTAGCAAAATAAGAGAGGCAATTTACCATCACTTATCAGGCTGCTTAGGATATCATAGCTGCTAAAACACTACAGCATTATTGGATGTAATTATTATATTATTCAACCTTCTTTAAACTGCTTGGGTATAGAAGAAATGATTGGCTAGGAAATTTAGTTGGAAAACTTTTTTAAAGTAGGTAATTCTCAGCCCTTCCATAAAACCTTATTATGCTACACAGTCTTATCAGAAAAGATCACTGTATTTTGCTAACTTGTTAGCATTTATGGGTTTCTCTATCGATCCCTGGGGCTTTCCTGATAGCACAGCTAGTTAAGAATCTGCCTGCAATAAGGGAGACCTGGGTTCGATCCCTGGGTTGGGAAGATCCCCTGGAGAAGGGAAAGGCTACCCACTCCAGTATTCTGGCCTGGAGAATTCCATGGAATATAGTCCATGGGGTCGCAAAGAGTCAGACGTGACTGAGCGACTTTCACTTCACTTCACTTCACTATTGATCCCTGGGTTGGGAAGATCCCTTGAAGAAGGAAATGGCAACCCACTCCAGTATTCTTGCCTGAGAAGTTGCATGGAAAGAGAAGCCTGGCAGGTTAGTATCCATGGGGTCACAAAGAGTCAGACACGACTGAGCCACTGAACAGACACATACACATGTAGGCCCCAAGTGAATACCAATTTCATTGTCATCTCTATCAGCTCTGGAGAAACACTGATGTTCATGAAACACTTCTGAAGATTTGCTAACCTGTTAAAGAAGAAAATGGAGTAGATCAGAGATCATATTTATACTAGTTAGGTAGCATTATTAATATAACAAGTCAGCATCATATATATATACACACACACATACACATAAATAAAACGAATGAATCCTGAAATGTTTTAATGGTTCAGAAATGTAGAGTTAGTACCAGTTTGTTGAAGTGCTTTGATCCACACAGTCATTCACACTCTCAGGCTGATAGAAGCTCTGCCATCTTCATCTTGAAGCTTTTAGGCTGCCTTGGGTATTAACACCCAGCAAGTAGTAGGAAAAAGAACACGGATGACTTTAATGGGCCAGCCCTAGAAGTGTGAAGTTTACTTCCACACATATTTTGCTGGCTAGCACTCAGTCATGTTGTCATAGCTGTTTAAGTGAGGCTGAGAGCAGCAGTCTAGATGTGTTCATGAAGAAGAGGTGAGCAGCCATCTGGTGTTGGTAGCAGTATTGCATAGTATTCATAGGACTATGGGAAGAATAATAGAACTTCACTTATCTAGATGCTACAGAGATTGCCATAAGTTATGAGATGGAAATTTTAACTTCTGAGATTGGGGCAAGAAGATGGAATTAAAACTGAATTAAAAATTAATAAAACAAAACTTGATTTTTACTGATTGGCCACCAGCCATCTCCTGTTCTCCTCATTCTGCTTTCTTCTTTCCCCCTTCATTTTGCTGCTTTTTGGAGAATTGTAAATTATATCACAAGCTGTAAATACTTTCTAGTTTGATTCAGCTAATGTTTAGGAATTTTCAGCCATAGTATCAAAACTTTAAAAATATCTATTTATACTTATATGTTAATATATGGACTCTTATTAGAATTGAAATACTATATAGAATCTTTATTTGCAAATCATGCAGAATTGGACTGGTTTTGGTTGGGACTGAGTCTCTCCCCTTCAGCTTGCTCTAATCCCCTCTCCAATCCCATGTCAGATCTTAAAGCATCTCCAAGAGACAGAGTTGAAGCAGGCATTCTACTTTAATATCACCAAGAGTCATACCTAGCCAGTTTTAGTGTGCTTGATCCTGAATTTGATCGCCACTGTGTCTCTAGTCTTCCAGCCTATTTCAGTAGTTCTCTGATTCAGTTCCTTACCCATCTCAACTTCATGTATGGTATGCTAATCAATATTTCCAATGGCTCTCAGAATCTTCTAATCACTTATTCTGGTTTGTTAAGTCTGATGAATTTTCCATTGATCTTTTTCATTTATAATCTTTTCCATTTCCTTCTGTCTATTCTGAGTTGATCCAAATGGGCAATATAGTTCCTATGCCACAATTTTCATCTTGAAATTCACAAAAGACAATTGTGTTAATAGACTTTGAAGATGAAGAGTGGTTCTGGAAGAAGGCTGTGTTTCATCAGAGCATAACAGAGAGATAATTGACCCTGATCTTTAACCTTCTCCATCCTTGAATGTGGCCAAACCAGCTCCAGAAACTTCCTACTGTCTGTTTCTCCTCCTGCTGTCCCAGTCTCCTGCTCTTTTTCTAAGCTTTCTCCCCTACTTCTCACATCCCCTCTGCTTTTCCAGATTCTTATGACTGTTGTCACCTTCTTTTTGTAGCTAGTGAAAACTCATTTTTTTTCCTTTTCTTATTTTGGAGAGTTTTTTTTCCCCTCATTCACAATCTATTCTAGTCTTGCCAAGGAAACTATCTATTCATATATAAAATAGCCTTTTAAGCCTATTATTTGCTAAACAATGCATTTCTTTACCTAAGGATTTTTCCATCAGATTATAAAGAAACATTCTCTACTCTTCTCTCCCACTCTAAGCTGAGGCTTATACAAGAAGAAGCTTTAGATGTAGAATTTTCTCTTTTGCAGCTCATGAGTAAAGAAAGATATATTGGAATGAACACACAGTAGGACCTGTATACAGAAACAAAGAAATTAGAGAAATTAAGACAATGAAGTCCATGTCTGGGTTTCAGTAGAGGCAATAAATGTACATGGGTATCATCTTCCACACTGTAATACCGCCTTTCTCTACTTTCATTGTATATATTACCTTTTGGGTTTCAAACTTTCTTTGCATTATTTTACCCTCTCAATGATTAATTTTTTAAATAGAAGAGTAGGTTGCTCTGCAAATATGTTGAGCAGGAATCTTGACCAGGATGTTTAAAAAGAAAAACTCTTCCTGATATATAACATTTATGATTTTGATGATCTCACTATGTGCACATATCTTGCGCTATTATCACTCTCTGGGCTCTCCATCTGATTTCCATAATGTATGATCATAGTGCACATGTTTATTACAACAGATTGGTAAATTAACTTATCATGGTTTCTCTGCATTTATATTTTCTTCTGATTTAAAATTGTAAGAGACACCAAGGCAAATTTGACAGTTACCTAATAAAGCTGAAATTCTGTCTATGATTGGAATACCCTGGGACCCTGACTGCCTTTGGCTCTGTGAATGTATGCTGTATGCTGGTGTTGCACTGATCAGAATGAGTCTGCCTGCAGTGAGCCCTGGGCATGCTCTGGGCTGTGAAACTTAAGGGGAGTGAGGGAAGGTATAATCACTGTGAGAGCAGCTTAGATACAATCGATCGATGCTCATGACACCAACAATGAACCTCTCTCTAGAGGGGCGTATTGCAGTTGTGAACTCAAGCAAGTATAAGTGTGATGGGGTGGAACTTCAATTTTTCTCCAAGTAAAGAAACTACTCCAGAGGTCACAGCTGATGAATGATCAACTGTTCCATTCTTTGGGTTGTCTGCAAAGATAGGCTGGTATTTAGACAAACCTATTGATAATACCATGAAAGGCCTTTCTTAATTCTAAATATACACCTTTGCTTTGGGCTATTAGAGCAAGAAAACTAATTTAAAAGAAATTTGGCTACTGCAATCAAATATTGGGAACAATAACACTAAAAATCTCTCTTGAAAGTGAAATGCTGATAGTCTCATGGGTTAAGGGTAGAAGGAACCTTTAAAAGTTCACCTAATGGCTTCTCCTCTTGTGCTTGAATGAGTGCTAGCGGCCATTTCAACTTCTGGGTGGAACATCTCAGGGATGAGGGGCTTACCCTCTTGCAAAACCATTACAGTTTTATTTCCTTGGAAATTGTACTGGGCTGGAATTTGTCTTCTTATTACTTATAGATTTAGTCTTAGTTCTGACATTGGGAGCTACTGCTCAGTTCATTCTAACCTTCTGAAATCTTTTAAATATTTGAATGTAGTTCTTATGTTCCTGCTATAGTCTACATTTCTAGTGTTTGTTAATTCCAGTATTCCTCAAATGACATAATTTGTAGAAGTGTCAATTGTTTTTTGATTCCCTGGTGGCTTAGATGGTACAGCGTCTGCCCGCCATGCGGGAGACCCGGGTTCAATCCTTGGGTCGGGAAGATCCCCTGGAGAAGGAAATAGCAACCCACTCCAGTATTCTTGCCTAGAAATCCCATGGATGGAGGAGCCTCATGGGCTACAGTCCATGGGGTTGCAAAGAGTTGGACACGACTGAGCGACTTCACTTTCAATTGTTTTTTGATAATCTCTGGATAACTCCAGTGTGTCACTATTTTTTGAAAATGTGGAGCCTAGCACAAAATTCAGTGTTTCGGATTTGGAGGGGAAAATGCACAGAACAATGGAAGTATACCTTTCCTTTTTTGATATTTATCTACAACTCAAGTTAATGTGAGTTATTTTAGCAGCCACATCCCATTATCTTATGATGGTCATTTTAAAACAAGAACTGCTCTTGTGTTAGGTCTCTCTCACTCTGAAACTGTACAGGTGACTTTTTGAGCCTTATTTGGGCTTTATATATCTCCCCAGAAAGTTGCATATTGTCTGTTACAATCCACTCTTCTAGCTCAACAAGAATTTTTAAGTGTATCGTTAATTATATCCAATAAATGGATCCATCCCTTAAGTTAGAGTCACCTATACTGTTAATAAAAATGCCTATCTGTTTAGTAAAAATGCCTTATGTGTTTTAATCAGATCACTGATAAAAATTGGAATAGGGTAGAGTGAAGTATATGTTTTAGCTGGTATCAATGTATTATTCACTGTTTGGATAAAGTTCATGCAGCTATCAGGCTTCTCTTGTAGCTCAATCTGTAAAGAATCTGTCTGCAATGCAGAAGACCTGGGTTCGATTCCTGGGTCAGGAAGATCCCCCGGAGAAGGAAATGGCAACCCACTCCAGTATTCTTGCCTGGAGAATTCCATGGACAGAGAGGCCTGGCAGGTTACAGTCCATGGGGTCACAAGATCAAATACAGCTTAGCGACTAAACCACCATACAACATCAATCTCCTGAATTCTACTGTCATCCAGCCTCCATTTCTCCTAGAGAATCATAGGAAAATTGGTCATATTTCTTTCTGAAATTAATATCTACTCTGTGGAGGTTATTCTTCATTACTAACATAGAGATTCTGTTACAAAGGAGATAAAATGGCATGATTTGTTCTCAGTGGAGCCGTTGTAGTTGCTAGCAATTAATTTTATTTGAAAAATGTCCATAAAACATCCATTTAAAAGTTTATTCTTAAAATTTTCCAAATATGGATAAGAGGAAGCAGAGAGGGTTGCAGGGACAAGGACACTTAGCAAAAACAACCATGAGAAGTTGGATCTACGTAAAGGACTCAATTCTAATTCCTACTGGTAGGAGAAGATTAACGTATACTTCATGCCTTAGCTTGAGCTGCTATGCAAATTGCCAAAGACTGAGTGACTTCAGTACTTATCTCTCACAGTTATGAAGGCTGGAAAGTCCAAAATCAAGACATTGGTAGATCCAGTGTCTGGAGAGCATCTGCTTCCTGGTTTGCAGAGTGCTGTTTTCTTTTTGTATCCTCACATGGTGATAAGCAGAGAAAGAGAAGGAACAAACTCTCTGGTCTCTTCTCATAAGTGTGCTAATTCCATTCATTTCACTCTCATAACCTCATCGCACTCAAAGACTCCTTCTCCTAATAGGTTCACCCCACAAGGTTAAGATGTCAAGGTATGAATTTTGGGAGACACAATCATTCAGTTCATAACATCTTGAAAGACTGACTCCAAAAGGAAGCCTGACCCTGATAGATCCATTGCTGAGTTCTATGAGGAGCAGAAGTATAACAAAAAACCAGAGCAGAGAGATTGAGGCAAAGATAAATAGAGCATATCATGCTAAAATTTTTATAGTCCACTTCCTCTCATATTTAAAAATTGGGGAGAATTTTGACTTTTCAGTTTTTCTGTACCTTATCCTGTTGTCTAAATATTTGCCAATAACCATTCCAATTGTACGTGAATATTCTCTCCCTGCCCTTGCATACATTTCACAAGCATGCCTGTGCTTGAGTCTTAAGGTTGGTTTAAAGCACCTTGGCTCTCTCTTATCATCTCCTTATCTACTTTAGACTACTGTCCTCTGGTAACCAAATTGTTCTTTGCTTTCCAATTTCAGCATTACTCTTTTTATTAAAGAAGTGGAAACAAAATAGAAATTGAATAGCTTTATTTTTTCTCTGCTCTCATTATCATTATATCATATATCTTATACTTTGAGGCTATAACTTCCCTTTTCCCAAGCACTTAAATAAAGCAAATGTTCAGTGTGTGCTAACTGTAGAAGATATGGAACTATTTTTTTTTGAACTGTTTTATCTATATTTTTTCATTCAATATGCAACAACAATGTAAAAGTATTATTATTTTCATTTTAGAAATGAAGAAACCAAAAATAAAAGAAATTAGGTATCTTTGTCAAAACCTCATAATTAAAAAAACAAGTCATACTTAGAATCAGGTCTGTTGTAAAATTTATTCTCATAAGCAATATATTCTATGATATCTTTTAAGAATTTTTAGTTTTTTATTTTAAAGCCTTACTGTAGGGCTTTAGCCATTCTAATTCAATCCTTATGCGAAGAGTCAACTCCTTAGAAAAGACCCTGATGCTGGGAAAAATTGAAGGCAAGAAGGAGAAGGGGGCAGCAGAGGATGAGATGGTTAGATAGCATCACTGACTCAATGGACATGAATCTGAGCAAACTCCAGGAGATAGTGAAGAACAAGGGAGCCTGGCATGTTGCAGTCCTTGGGGTCTCAAAGAATCACATGCGACTTAGTGACCGAACAACAACAATTATAATCTCCTCTCCCAGGTTTGTGATAATGTGTTTTGTCTGTTTTTGTCTGAGACCTTCCTTCCAATTTTTTTTTAATATATTCCTTTAAAAATCCAAGTTCATTGCATTTATCTATCAATAGATACATTATTTTCTTTTGTGATCCTTTATTTAGATAGTGTGGAGAAGGAAATGGCAACCCACTCCACTGTTCTTGCCTGGAGACGGCGGAGCCTGCTGGGCTGCCGTCTATGGGATCACACAGAGTCGGACACGACTGAAGTGACTTGGCATTTAGATAGTATTCTCAGGATGACGTTTAAAGTTAGCTCATTCCACTTGAGCCACATATCGAAACGTTAGGAATTGATAACCTTTATAAATGACTTTAGGTCATCAAAGCAAATCTATACTCAGCTGGAGACAGTGCTCACTGTTTCACCCTAGTGCTCTTGTTGGTAAGATGCTTCATGGGTGTGGAAGCCATTCTGAAGACATCAAGTAAACAATGCTGAGTCTGTGATCAATTCCCCCAAAGACTGAAGACTGCATTTACTATAATCACACACAGAGCAGCACACATATAGACACACTTGTCACTCAAAATCACCTATTTACATGTACTAGTAAAACAAGCATGTGTCAGGATGATGCTAGTGCAGTGATAATCACCTGGTTAATTCTGATCCCTGATAGTATCAGTTAGGGGGAATGGTGTAGAGGGAGTGATTTATTGTACTTCATTTTTTAGATTTGAATTTGGGGTTGCTCCTTACCAGATTATTATTCAAACTTCACTTTCAGAATTTTCTGTGTTACCTAGGTAGAATTAGGTTTTATTTTTTTGGAATCTGATCTTTTTTTTTTAAATTTTATTTTATTTTTAAACTTTACATAATTGTATTAGTTTTGCCAAATATCAAAATGAATCCGCCACCGGTATACATGTGTTGGATGGGGAATCTGATCTTTAATAAACTATTTTTAAATTAAAAAACACATAAATTTGTCACTTTTTACAAGATAGCATGATTCTGATGATTATAATTTTTCATTCATATTAAAGTTTTCTTGTTCGAAGAGAACACAATTTTGCAAATATGATCAATAAACTTACTTGCTATACCAATTTTTTTTTTCTTTATACCTAAAAATAGAGTTTTTAACCTCTCCCTTTTAAATGGATTCAGTGGTTAGTAATTAGATTTAAATGTATAACTTTTCAGTTTTTCTATAGTTTTCTTGACAGTAACTCCTTGAGAAACCCATATGTCTAGAGGTAGCTTTTTTCAAGCCCTGTAACTTGTGTAGCACTTTAATTCCTTAATATCCAAGCATCCACTATATATATAAAATGTGACTTTAGACATGGAAACAGATCTGAGCTGAAGCTCCTGCTTAGCATGAGCACTTGACCATCTGCTTCTGAGCTGTGACCCAGGAATAGCGATACTTCTTACTTCACATAGTTTACTTCAGACTATACAAGAACTCCTTACTATAGTCTTACTATAAAGACATTACTTGTATAAAATCTGGCCTTGGATTCTGAGCACAGCTGATTGCTGCGTTAGTCCCACGAAAGTTGTGCCATGTCTTTCTGACAGACCACATCCAGTGTCTGCAAATCCCTTGCTCTGATATAACTCAGTAGAGAGCATCATGTTCCCAATCAGGTATAGAAAGACATACACAAAGGAACTTCTCATTGAGAGGGTGTCTCCTGTGTAAATCAGCACATCTTGTTCATTAACACAGCTGAGGATAATCAGGCCACAGAGCCAAGAGCATATTGGAAGGGGTCCAGAAAGCTCCAAAGCCAGAGAGTTGGAAGCAGATTGGGATATGTCTGGAAATCAGAGTCTGCCTACTAAATACTACCTGCTCTCCCTGTAATCACTGACTAGGAAAAAAAAAAAAAAAAAAAAACATTGCCCACCCTCTCCCCACCCCTGCTCAAGGAACTTTCAGATGAAGTCAGACAGAATCATCTCCCCTTGCTTTATGTAGATTATAGGAATATTCTCAAATAACCAACGCTGCATGCAATTTATTTTGTCTTACCCTCTGTTCTTCTGAATGACACCACTTGGCAGGAGGTTTTGCCACTTTCAGAAGGTTCAGGGCCTTAGTGGGTAGCAGGCTTCCTCGGTGGAGATTTATCATGTAGAATAATTCATTGCGCCATATGTTCCAATGAATATATACAGAATGTTGTAAATACATCTACTGCATTTCTCATTTGCTACCAGAGGGAATCCATCTTTCACATTTTCCAGCAGAGCACTTGACTGCAGATGGTAGAAAATATTTTGCTTTAAGTTTTATTCTGACTCTTCCCTCTGGTATGATTTACCTGGTTTTTATTTTCTGCTAAAGTCTAAGCTTTATGTGAATATTTCATTTAGAAATGCCATAAACTGTTGGATATTCTTGAGCTGATAATTTCCACCAGAATAATCTCTCCTGGCATTTGCCTGTCATAGCAGATGCCACCTGTTTAGGCACTTGTTCCGCATGATGCAGGAAAGGATTTTTTAACCCTGAGTTAAAGCAGCATAACAAGAGTTCTTCTAATTGTTAGAGGCCTTTGATACAGATTCAGTCATAATCAGATAGTCTAGTCCATGTACCTCTTGTGTTTCCACCTTCCAGGCTGAGCTTGTGGTTGTTCCCTTTGAAACATGTTTAATATCAGTTATTTTAGCAAGATCACAAAGCAATGTCAGCTGAGCTCAAACTCAGTGTCTCAAGTTTTGATTAATGACTCGGAGCAGAGTTAATATTGGAGTGTGGATACTTTAGAGTTTGTCCTTGATAGGGTTGGCTATTTTGGAGGGAAGCATAACAAAGCATAAAGAAGGCTGAGTACCGAAGAATATGATGTTTTCAAATTGTGGTGCTAGAGAAGATTCAAGAGAGTCTGTTGGAATGCAAGCATCTCCTTGCATTGCTTGCAATGCAAGGAGATCAAACTAGTCAATCCTTAGGGAAATTAACCCTGAATATTCGTTGGAAGGACTGATGCTGAAGCTGAAGCTCTAATATTTTGGCCACCTGATGCAAAGAGCTGAGTCATTGGAAAAGACCCTGATACTGGGAAAGATTGAGGGCAGGAGGAGAAGGGGGCAACAGAGGATGAGATGGCTAGATAGCATCACTGACTCAGTGGACATAAGTTTGAGCAAATTCTGGGAGACAGTGAAGGACAGGGAAGCCTAGTGTGCTGCAGTCCATAGGGTCGCAAAGAGTTGAATGTGGCTGTGACTGAACAACCATAAATAATAAAACACAGTTTGGAACTGGGAAAAAAGTTAAGGAAGTAGAAATGATTGTTTCTGTATCTATTTTGTATGGAATCCTGAAGGTAGTTTGTGAGCCACAAAAGATTGGTTGCTTCTCTCTGTTTCATATGTGTTTACAGTTTCAGTTTCCAAAACATGAATTTGGATGTTAGGACTGTTTTGAGGCCTTAAACATGGAGAACATTCTTATTACTTTGTTGTCTCCCTAGTACCAGATACTCTGATCTTCTTCACTTTTTCAACCTGCTTTATTGATCAAATGCTACTTCATTTTCCACTCAGGATACATAGAAGAGGATAGATGGAGAAAGTTAAAGGGGAATAAAAAATAGGAGGGTAAACTATTAGTGAATACCTTGGATAAAATAAACCAGTTGATTTTTTTTTTTTTTTTTCATTTTTACTACAGAACCTCAGTGATCTCTTAAAACCTTTTGGCCTTCAAATGGCAAGAGCTGCCAATGCTTTGGAGGAGATTGGATTCATATTGTAAATGAAAAGAAGGGAGAGAGTGGAGGCAGAGTGTAAACTGATTGTGGTTGGAGAGACAGCAAGTTACATGTGAAACAAAATGTAGTTATTTGATTATACATACCTCATTCTCACTTGAAAGCATGGAATAAAGACTGAACAACTGAATTCCAAATAAAATAGCTCTCAAGTAGATATAATTTTCCAATATAGCTGATAAAACATACCTTTTAATTTTCCACTCCTCCTGCTTCCTTCAGTTGTCTAATAAAGGAGATTTCCCTCCCATTTATATGTCCCCTGCAGTGATCTGTTAATAACCCAGATCAAAAAAATGCTTGCTATTGGTCTACTACAATTGTGTGAAAGAAACTAGTGGCAGCAGACACAGCTGCTACCAGAAAAGACAGTTTGTTGGCAGCCTGACAGCTGTTGACTGTTTGAGACTTTAAGTACCAAGGCCCTGAATGCCCTGCAGTTATCCTATGGAAATACTGGAAATTCTCCAAGTTTAAGACACCAAAGATGTGACTGTCATGCCTGCCTGTGCCTTCTTTTATCAAATGTAGCTTTATCTTATCAAGTTAATGTCATTTCTGAGGCAGAAAAGAGGAACAAAAAGAATGTGCCTTCCAGAACACCAAATTCAAAATGGCACCTAGCTCTCTCATACCATGCTGTTTTTAGAGTTGTCATTAATGATACAAGATCAGGAACTGGGAATTCGTTTTGAACATCCCTCTGCTGCTTCATTTAAACCAGTTACAAACATGCTTTCATCTCCATCTTGAAAATCCCAAGTGCTCAGCATAGTAAAAAAAAAGTGTAAAACTTGCTTTACCATAGAATTTTACAAATATTCTTTATATAAATGTTTTTATTATTAAATAAGAAATTTTGTAATTTGTCAAATTATAGGAAGAATAAGAAAAGATTAACTTCTGCTTTAATTTAGAATTTGAGACCTAAAATTAAGACATTTATAGATATGTCTATAGTTCTTTCAATAGTTTTGTAGTGTCATTGGAAATACTATAATGAGAGTCTGCTTTACCAATCCTTTGTCAGTGGATTATGAGCAAAATCCATAGTCAGTAGTTGTTAGAATTATTTCTTTGTTCTGCTTCTGCATCGTCATTTAGTTTCTTGCTGTATCTCAGATGGAATCAGGCTTTTTTGTGTTGGGCTGGTCTCTTTCTTGTAGAACAGAGTGCTACACTAATTGAAAAGAATTTTTAGTTTATTTGCATGCAACTGGTTAATGTTCGGTCTCTAGGACACATCAACTTGGACTGCACTAGCTATTTCTGTGTCTATTTGTTACTACACATAATTGCACGATGCTGGGGAGATAGTCCTTTATGCGCTCTTCAAAATGCATGAAAATGCCTCCAGAAAAAAATGTTTACTGCAGCTGCAATGGGGAGGATTTTTTTTTTAACCTCCCTGATGTTAGGAGAAAATAAGAATAACTCTTGATTAGATTTCTACCTGGGAGACTTTGCTTCATTACTCAAAAGATTTTTCTTTCTGTTTCCCACAATCAAATATCACACCACTCCTCCATATAGTACCTGGAGTTGAGAGGTTTCCTTGTAGCATCTTCATGATTTTGAAACATAAATTAATCCTGTTGCATGTGAGTTTCATAGAGTACTACATTAAGCATCGTTGAGTAGCCCAAGAGCTAATTCTTGAAGCATTAATAGGATTTAAAAAGGTGAGAGTGTGAAAAAGAGGAGTTATAAGCCCATGAAATCTTTCCAGCAAAACAGTTCATAAGTTCATAAGAGGTGTGTTGAAGATGATTGTTGAATGGTGAGCAATCTGTGTTAGATGGATTATAGCCAACTCTTGAACAACCTTGGTATGAATTGCAAATTGACTTCTATGTGGATTTTCCCACTAAATTAAAACTGTAGTATTGTATGATCCATAGCTGCTTGTACCTGTATGTGCAACTTTGGATATGGAGGACCTACTCTAAAGTTATATATGGATTTTCCACTGCGTAGGGTTGGTGCTTCTAACCCCTATTACTGTTCAAGGGTCAATTTATATATACTTGACAAGTCAGAAAAGGGAAAGCGCTAGATGGCTGGATGGTCTGTCATAAAGGGCTGATTTTAGACTTTACTCAGGGCTTCAACTGGGGATTATTCAGAATTATGTTAAAAAGATTCATCTAGTAGTGGTGTGAACGATGCATTTGAATAGCAAGGGGATTCTGCCTATCCCTTCTCTCAGAAAGGGAACCATCAGTTAGAAGTTTCTGTAAATTTTGTGACAGCTAGTAGGATGGTGACACTGGGATGGGAAAGTAGGGGATAAATATATGAGGAAACTGGAGTTCTCTGATGGTTCAGCAGTTATCTACCTTCCAATGCAGGGGTTGCTGGGTTGATCCCTGTTAAACAGCTAAGACCCCACATGCCTCAGGGCATCTAAGCCCATGCACCCCGATCTTATGTACTGCAACTAAGACCTGACACAGCCAAATAAATGAATAAAAAATAATATTTAAAAAATTAGAAAAAGAGGGAACACAGAGGTCTCATTTTAGAAGTTTAACCATTTACTCATATCCACACAGTTTCCAGCGTCAGTGATAGAAAATTTAAAATAACCCTGAGGTTATTGTAGTGGAATATTTCCAGGAATAGACAAGATAACAGTGTAAAAATCCAAGGACAGAGATAAATAAATTTGCTTTTAAAATGCATTGTATTTGAAGTTCTAAGGAAAACATCTAGGTGAAAATATGAAACAGACAGCTGGGGGCAAGAGGAGAATTGGAGATCTGAAAGTGGATGGTGTGGGAATGAATGGGATTTTCAGTGAGGGTAACAATATTTCTACACGTGAGCTGCTCATTAACTTTGATGGTTATTTGAATAACATGTTTTATAGGATTAAATCACTTTGGTTGGTCATGTCTCATTAAGTAATGCATCAGTAAGTGAGCACATGAAGAATGTGGGAAGGAGGAAAGGAACAAATAGCCATCTTTGTGGCTGGATGGCATCACTGACTCGATGGACATGAGTCTGAGTGAACTCCAGGAGTTGGTGATGGACAGGGAGGCCTGGCATGCTGCGATTCATGGGGTCGCAAAGAGTCGGACACCACTGAGTGACTGAACTGAACTGAACTGAACGGATGGAATGAAATATGTTAGTTTTGAAGACCTTACTAAATTATTAAAGGATAGTCTCCACAGTTTCACAGTTTGCTTGGAATCTGTTTGTCTGCTTTGGCTTGCTTATTTTTGTACTGTACTTGGTTTTACAGTGAAGAAGCTTCTACTCAGACTATTATTTAAACAGATTTTTTTGTTCTACATTAAACCTATGGTTCTGCATAAACTCCTCAAAATACTTTGATCTGGATTATATTTAACTGCTATATTTAATGAATTTTAAAAATTTAGTACTGTAAACTGAATTGTAACACAGTGTTCATATTTTAGCGTTGCCTTTTAGTTCTTTTTTTCATATGAATACAGATAAATTTGGAAGTTAAAAAGATAAGTAGATGATAAAGTATTTGGTAATTGCCTAACATTCAGTATTTGGTAACTTTCTAAGATTCACTCAGTTTGACAGTTTAAATCCCCTAAATTATTGAAAGCATGAGATATTCAGAAATTATTGCTGTTTTCAAAATTATTTAAAAATTTTTCTTCTTCATTATTGAAGTATAATTGACAAATAAATGTGTATATATTTAAAGTATACAACATGATAATTTGATATAGATACATTATGAAATAATTACCACGATCATGTTAATTAACATATCTCTGACCTAACATAGTCACCATTTTTTGTGTGTGTGTATGATAAGAATCTGGTAAGATCTACTCTCAGCAAATGTCAATTATTTATACTGCTACGTCACTTCAGTCGTGTCCGACTCTGTATGATCCCATAGATGGCAACCCACCACACTCCCCCGTCCTTGGGATTCTCCAGGCAAGAACACTAGAGTGGGTTGCCATTTCCTTCTCCAATGCATGAAAGTGAAAAGTGGAAGGGACATCGCTCAGTGATGTCCGACTCTTCGTGACCCCATGGACTGTAGCCTACCAGGCTCCTCCATCCATGGGATTTGTCAGGCAAGAGTACTGGAGTGGGGTGCCATTGCCTTCTCCGAATTACTTCTACAATACAGTATTATTAACTATAGATACTATGCTGTTCATTAGATCCCCATTCCTTACTTATAAGTGAGGACTTGGGCCATTTGACTAGCACCTCCCTCATTTCCTCCACCCCTCAGTGCCTGATAACCACCATTCTACCTCTGTTTCCGCGAATGTGACCTTTTCTTCTGTTAGATTCCACATATAAGTGAAATCACACAGGGTTTGTCTTTATCTAGCTACACTTAAAGTCCTCTAGGTTCATCCATGTTGTTGCAAATGGTAGGATTTTCTTCTTACTCATGACTAAATAATGTTTATATATGTGTGTGTGCTTGTATCTCATATCTTCTTAATATTTTCTTCTGTTGACAGACACTGAGATCATTTCCATGTCTTGACTATTGTGAGTAATGCTGTAATGAACACGGCAGTAGAGAGAGAAATCTCTTTGAGATACTAATATTGTTACTTTTGGATATATATCAGAAGTGGGATTGCTGGATCATATGGCAGTTCTATTTTTAATTTTTTGAGAAAGGACTATACTGTGTTCCATAATGGCTGCACCAATTTACGTTCCCATTAACAGTGTACAAGAGATCCCCTTTCTCCACATTCTTGCCAGCACTTGTTATTTCTTGCCTTTTTGATAAAAGCTATCCTAACAGATGCTAGGTGATAATGATTTGTTATTTTTAATTGTAAGACCTTGTTGAGGCTTGATTTAAGGGGGTGAATCTAATAATCCATTTCAGGAGAGGCAGACCTGTATAAGACAAAACTTTTTAAAATAATTGACTTTCTAGAGGTACTCTGTGTAAAAGCAAAGTTCTGTCTAAACTTTTTCAGTTAAATAACTGGCATTAAATACCACCAGATTGGGATTTCTGTATTTAGCTACTAAACTAAATTGAGATGTGAAGCCTCGTGAAACGGTAAAAACAAAACAAAATAAACAAACCAAAAAACCTTCCTTAACCTGAACCTTTATTTGAAATATTTTTGAATATTTTTGAATATTTTGAATATATTTAAAAAAGTCCCTAAGCTTTTGAAAATTAATGCTTTGGCTCTTTTTCTCCCCCAAACAAGTGCCTTTGGGATAAACATTTGTGTTCTGTGCTGAATAAAAACCAAATGCAAAGCTGACGTATAGCACTTCTGAATAAGAGTGCAGAGTTATGCTTCTGCAATCCCCCTGTTGGCTGTCTGTCCTTGTCTGTTGGCTTACGCTTAGCAGCCCACTTATATTTAGGTGATAGCTGTGTGTAACATCCTCAAGGAAAGTTCTGATTGATCCAAAGAAGGAACGGTATTTGTGTAAGTGACAATCTCTTCAAAGGCTCAGGACTGGAGTTGCATACTGTAAGGCGTTAGGGGTTGTGACATGTTCATCCTAGCCACTTCATGTTATAATGTTATGTCTCCTCACATGGTGGATTTACACCACATCCTTATAAGATTTTTTTTTTCAACTTTCCTTTCCATTACAACCTATGGTATAAATGAAAAATTGCTTTTAAACAGATTTGGGGCACAATACCATGCTTTCTACCCATGAATCATCTGTGAATATACACAAAGGTTATCAAGGAGCTTCACAAATAGTCTCTTGCAAGAAAAGCCCTGTTTTAAGCAGGATTACTGTCAGGAAAGCTCACTAAATACTGGGACTATCTGGGTTTTTATTTTTCTACTTAATATCTGTAACTAGAAACTTTTGAACATAATAGCAGTTATTCAGAGATGTTAAGAATATCATCATTAATCCAATTACTGTTTAATGTGATAATATTTTTTGAGAAAAAAGTATTATTATTATTATTTTAAATATAAATTTATTTATTTTAATTGGAGGCTAATTACAATATTGTATTGGTTTTGCCATACTTCAACATGACTCTGCCACGGGTATACACGTGTTCCCCATCCTGAACACCCTTCCCACCTCCCTCCCCATACCATCCCTCTGGGTCATCCCAGTGGACCAGCCCTGAGCATCCTGTATCATGCATCGAACCTGGACTGGCGATTCATTTCACATGTGATATTATACATGTTTCAATGCCATTCCCCCAAATCATCCCACCCTCGCCCTCTCCCAGAGTCCATAAGACTGTTCTATATATCTGTGTCTTTTTGCTGTCTCGCATAAAGGGTTATTGTTACCATCTTTCTAAATTCCATATATATGCGTTAGTATACTGTATTGGTGTTTTTCTTTCTGGCTTACTTCACTCTATATAATAGGCTCCAGTTTCATCCACCTCATTAAAACTGATTCAAATGTATTCCTTTTAATGGCTGAGTAATACTCCATTGTGTATATGTACCACAGCTTTCTTATCCATTCATCTGCTGATGGACATCTAGGTTGCTTCCATGTCCTGGCTATTATAAACAGTGCTGCGATGAACATTGAGGTACACGTGTCTCTTTCAGTTCTGGTTTCCTCGGTGTGTACGCCCAGCAGTGGGATTGCTGGGTGGTATGGCAGTTCTGTTTCCAGCTTTAGAAAAAAAACTATTATTTTTTAAAATTAATTTAAAAATTTTAATTGGAGGATAATTTTAGTTTTATTGTTACATTTAAAGTCTGGATTATTTTGTTATATATACTAATGTATAGATGAAAATAGACCTCACTATATAAATCATCAAATGTCTTTATTTTCATTCTTTATTATCTTTGTAAAGGAGAGAAAAATGTTTACATATTCAGAAATCATTAAGGAATTCAATATAATGAGTACAGACTGTTACATTATTTATTGAAAAATCTTTCCATTTTCTACACTCACTTTGAAAGAAACAAAGTAGAAAGTACAACATTACACATTAGGAGCTTTGCTAATAATACATGTATTCATGCTGCATTATTGACTTGCCAGTATTTAAAATACTACTATGCTCAACTACTCTTCAATTACTAATGTCTATATTGAAGTACCAAAGGCAAGAATTTTCCATCTTATAATACATTACTATTAATTTTTCAAATTCTCACTGATACTAATACCACCAGGATAAATCCTGAGATAAACAAAAATTTTTCAGTAATTTGATTTAATCAACATAATACGTTGGGTTTGTGACGAAAAGTTTATACTTATTATTTTCTCACTTGCTATTTAAATTAAAAACTCAGTTTAGCTACTGCCTTAACTTAGCTCCCCTGGAAGAAGAGCATGAGATGTGACCAGAGAGAGCCCAACATGAGGTGGTTTATTCAGGAAATGTCCCAAGGGATCAGGAAGGAAGGGCAGGAAGAGTGAAAGGGAAGAGAGAACAATACAAGGATGATTATGGGTGTAGACACAGTGAGGAGGGCCATTGTTCTTGTCCCATAGGAACTTGATGTGTCTCAGAACTCTCTGTCCAGGAAATCAAAATGGAAAGCATTTATCTCTTGGTTCCCATTTCTCATTAGTCAAAGATGAGTTCTTGGACAGAGGTTAATTCCCTTGTATTTCTGGACTGTACATGTATGAGTGCCAATGGATTCCCACGGGTCTTCCTGAGCTGTGGCATCAAAAGAGCCCTGGGGCAAGAAGCAAGAGGTGTGTGGTACATTAGGTGGGTGCTCTCAGGTTGTACGACTTCCCTGGTGGCTCAGACGGTAAAGCGTCTGTCTACAATGCGGGCGACCCGGGTTCGAGCCCTGGGTTGGGAAGATCCCCTGGAGAAGGAAATGGCAATCCACTCCAGTACCATTACCTGGAAAATCCCATGGACAGAGGAGGCTGGTAGGCTACAGTCTATGGGGTCGCAAAGAGTCGGACACGACTGGGCGACTTCAATCAATCATCTCAGGTTGTACTGGCAAGGAGTAGGTGGAAAAGCAGTTCTGGAATTGACCTCTAAGGCTGGGACGGGACTACTAGGTAAAGCCAGTAGGATTTAAGTGGTGTCTAACCGCATGGACAGAGGAGCCTGGCCTGCTACATTCCACGGGATCGCAAAGAGTTGGACACAGCTTAGCAACTGAACAACAGATTCAATACAGTTGTTTAGATACTATAACTGAGACTATGACTTCATAAATAACCTGCTGAGTTGCATATATATAAATCTAATTAAGATGCGCATGTGAGCCATTTTATTATATTTTCATATCATCTGCTGCCTCTTCCCTAAAGGTGGACAATTTCTGCTCCTGACTCTCTTCCTCTTTCATTTATGGTACTGCCCTAGCTATAAATCTAGTAGTGACTATGGTCTCTCTTCTCCAGTCCCCATATTCAACTGTTCACCAAGTCTCAAAGCTTTAAAGTGAATGCATGCTATTACCCAAATCTATTCTTTCCTGCCTATTTCTATTAATATAGCTCTCATTATTTAGTTGCTAAGTTGTGTCCAACTCTTTGAGACACAGTGGACTGTAGCCCACCAAGCTTCTCTGTTCATAGGATTTCCCAGGCAAGAATACTGGAGTGTGTTCCCGTTTCCTTCTCCAAGGTATCTTTCTGACCCAGGAATCAAACCTGCATTTCCTGCTTGGCAGGATGACTCTTTCTTTTACCACTGAGCCACCTTGGAAGCTCATGGATCTCATTGGTGGCTGATTATTTGGGATATCTTTCTTCTTTGTTTGTTATGGTCTTGGGCAATTAGACATATAAAATTATTCATACTGTCTTTGTAAGCCTTGACAACTCACCATGATTAGTGAGGAAAGTAAAATCTCATTTCGAGATTTCGTTGAACAATATGATTATTAGAATATGAAAAAATCTTCTTCTATTGGGTTAAGGGAAATTGGTAGGATTGGAAAAATGCAATAAAACAAAGGGCATGGAAAATGATTCTTACAGCATTTCGAGAAATTTGCAAAGTATACACTTCATATTTGTTCCTTCAATAAAGCCATGAACTATGTATTTCCTATATATGAAGTTTTCATTTCAGTGTGTTGATTAATAAACATTCAAACAGATGTCACATAACTTTTGAGGACTAAGATATTAAAAATATATAAAGAAGTCAACATGAAAATTGTAGTATTTACCAGTTGCATGTTGAGTAAAGTATGATGAAAATAATATGTAAAGTTCTTAAGAAAAATTCTGTGTGCATTATTGGGGATAAGAATAGTGCCAGAGTGAAGTAAGCCAGAAAGAAAAACACCAATACAGTATACTAACACATATATATGGAATTTAGAAAGATGGTAACAATAACCCTGTATATGAGACAGCAAAAGAGACACTGATGTATAGAACAGTCTTTTGGACTCTGTGGGAGAGGGAAAGGGTGGGATGATTTGGCAGAATGGCATTGAAACATGTGTAATATCATATATGAAACGAGTTGCCAGTCCAGGTTCGATGCACGATACTGGATGCTTGGGGCTGGTGCACCGGGACGACCCAGAGGGATGGTACGG